>NW_026741086.1:0-5930 GCF_022355385.1 Mustela nigripes
ATTCTGGGCCGCACCCTGTGGAGGCACCTCTAGTTATGTGCCTTATATTTCCCCCTTTTGTTTTTGTAGGCATGACTTCTGTCTTAGGTTGCCAGTGACAAGACAACAGGCTTACCCGTCATTGAGGGTCATACAGCATAGGTATGTCCTCTGTCTTAGGTTGCTCTGTGTCTCTCATTGGTCTTACCCGTCACTGAATATCATGCTGCTATGGGGGGGCATCTCCTTTAAGGCCTGTCTTAGGTTGCCCCAACCGATATGGGGTCTTACCCGTCATTGGCCAATAAAGATTAATGATAGATTTCTTCATCATGGGTGGCCAGTCTCTGGTAATGTACTTGAACATTCATTAACTGAATGGCTTCCATCCTTTTTTGTATAAATTGAGTTAGCTTATTGATAAGGCAGGGGCCAAAGGAAACGACAAGGAGCAGAATAAAGAGGGGGCCCAGAAGAGGGAGGAAGTATGGGAGAAGGCCACTGAAGCCGGTCCCGAACGGACTGTTCCACATCTCGCGACGCCTCTTTTCCAGGTCTTCTTGTAGTTTTCTAATTTTATCTTGAACTATGCCCGATTTGTTGGCATAGAAGCAGCATTCCTCCTGCAAAAACAAGCAGATGCCTCCCTTTTCGGCAGTTATTACTGCAGAAAACATCGTCAATGCGTCCGAGATCTAGGTTAGAGGAATTATCAGCAAGGGGTGGCGCCCAAAGACAGGAGGTATTAGGGGAGAGGGGGGAAATATACATGTTGGGTCGGGGCGGTAGAAGCTGACATGATGAGGGGAGTAGGGATAATGAGATATTGTTGACTAAAATGGCCTGGGCCAGAAGAGGCCCATTCTTAAGGCATAGCCAGCAGTTCTGGGCGAGAGAGGGGTTGGAGGAGTTTATGAGAGCGAAGACAGTATTTAGAATACTTTCGGTTTCGGGGTCAAGCTGTAGCACTCCCTGGTTCTCAGGTAAGATTAGGGGGTGATAGACAGGAGGTTCTTGGCTCTTGATCATAATTTCAATCCTGCGCGATACAATTGCATTGCGGGTTTGATCTTGGGGCCCGCCCCCAGCAGATACTCCTATGGGCGCTACGGAGTTGAAGCAGACATCCTGCCCTGGGGTGCCATAACAAGGGGATGGCATCGAGTTGCTGTCGGCCCCCGTATCGCTGGGTGAGTTTGTCCCCCGCTTTGTGTACCAGTATGTTTTGTTATCAAAAGAGCGTTGTTGGGCGGTGTCTGTGTAGCAAGCAGTGTGGAGTGAGGGATGGAATGTGGAGCATGGGCAAGGCCCAGGTTTTCCTTGTGATGTAGGGACGGTTCTGGGAGCATTCCAACAAAACGTATGAATTTACGGCCCCAAGGCATTTATTTCCATCTAGAGATGTTAGTATAAGGGCAGCGAACTTACCTGGGCATGAGATTTTTGATCGGTTCCCTGTATTCCTCGGAGCAGGGCCTTGGCTTTACCTGGGTCGCCGAGCCCCGCAATAGTGACTTGTGCATGAGCCAGTAGGGTCAGGAGCATTGATAATATCATCTTTCGACTGTAGATCTGTGGGTCAGATAGGGAGAAAAGGTTCCTCAGAGAGTTGTGGGCTCTCTGGGTCTGGGTTATTGTTTTCTGGGGCTGGGAGGTATTTGATGTCTCGCGCGGGCACCCAAATAGACTTCTTTTCTTCCGGGGGGAATATGCATCCAAACCCAATACCTGTAGTGAGTAGGGGGTCAGGTCCCCTCCAATACCAAGTCAGGGGGTCTTTCCATCTGACCGATATTGAGGTATAAGGGGTTATGGCGGACCAGTGTCTTTGGAACGCTGTCAAATGATCGTATTTTGAAAAATTTAAAATATTAAGGGTGAACAGTGCCCTTTTGAGTTGATCATGTGGGGGAAGGGATTCCCCCTTTTGTTTTTGTAATTGGTCTTTGAGGGTACGGTTTTGTCTTTCCACAATGGCTTGTCCTCGAGGGTTATAAGGAATGCCGGTGGAGTGGGAGATATTCCATTCTGAGAGGAAGGTTTTAAAGGTTGTGCTAGTAAAGCAAGGACCATTATCAGTTTTAATTTGTTTGGGGAGTCCTAGAGTGGCAAAACATTGTTTGCCAGAGGTGATTGGGGTGTAGCCCCCTAGGATTGCACCCCGGCCCCTGGAGTGGGGGAACTTGTAGGAAAGGTTGGCAGGATTTGCAGGTTCGAATGATTTTTTTGAGATTTTTAATGGGTACCTGGGGGAAGCGTTGATGGAGTCCCCTCCAATTGGTGTGTGTAAGTTTATGGAAGCGAGCAGCCTCTTCTACAGAGTAACATTGGGGAGTAGATGCAAGTTGGTCGGCCAAGGAGTTACCTTGGGATAGGAAACCCGGAAGTCCTTGGTGTCCCCTGAGATGTTGAACGTATATTTGGCTTGTTCTTTGTTTTAGGAGGGTTCGGGTTTGGATCATAAGTGGGGTGATGGGGTTAGAATCTAGTTTGATGTGAGCGTCGATTAGGTTGGGTAGGAGGTTTACCACATAGAGGCTGTCAGAAAATAAATTGAGGGGACCCTTAATGGTGGAAAGGGCTAGGACCACAGCATAAAGCTCTTTAAATTGTGCGGACCCCTGGACCAGGTGGATGAGAGATTTCTGAGGGGTAGGGGTTCTATCAGTATCAGAGTGAGGGGGGAAGATCACTACTGAAGCTCCTACTTTTCCTCCATCTGTAAAGGCTGTATGAAAGGATGGATCTGCTTGGGTGATGAATAGCATGGGGATCTTCCACTGCAGCTTACCGAAGGAATTCATCCATTTATAAGGCCCATAATGGCAATCTATATTTCCGGAGAATCCTTCTAAGGCTATGGCCACCCTAGCATTATTGCGTTGGAGCCATGTGAAGTCCTGAGTTCGGTAGGGAATAACAATGCTATTTGGATCCTGTCCAAATAAACGGAGCGAATTGTTTCTCCCTTTTGTGATGCAGTCAGCGAGTTGGTCAGTCGCCGCATATAATCGCGGGGTGCCCCCCACTGAAAGGTGGATCCATTGAATGGGTTCTCCTTGTTGGGCTAATAGCGCTGTCATTAGGGATTCCCCAGGGAAAACATATAGAATTAAGGGCACGGAGGGAGTGAATCGCTTTAAGGTAGATTTATCAATGGCCCGTTGGACCTCATTGAGTGTTTGGATATGTTCTGTGTTTAGAATGATATCAGACGAAAGATTTGAGCCCTTGAGTAGGTCAAATAGAGGGGTGAGTTTCTCAGTAGAAATAGAGATCCATGGCCTCATCCAATTTATTTCACCAAGTAGTTTTTGTAACTGAGGTAGGGTGTACGAGGGTTGAATCTTTAATTGGGGTCTGATCGGGGACACTGTATCCAAGGAGAGTAAGGATCCAAGGATTTTAAAAGGGGGGATCCTTTGGACTTTTTCAGGAGCCACCTTGAAATTGTGGTGGGTTAAAATAGAGGCACTCGGTAGTGAGGAGGTCAAGCTGAGAGCGGTCAGGCGCTCCTAGGATAATATCATCCATATAGATGTAAAATAGAATGTCTGGGTTTCTGAAAAACGATGTAAAAATCTGGGCTAATATGTTCTGGCAGATTGATGGGCTATTAGCCATCCCCTGGGGGAGCACCGTCCATTCAAACCTCTGATCTGGCCTGGAGAAATTAAGAGCGGGCAGGGAAAAGGCGAACTTTTCCATATCATCAGGGTGGAGGGGAATGGAGAAGAAACAATCCTTTATATCAATGGTGGTAATAAAATGGTTGGATGGAATGGCTGGAATCCATGGAAGTCCCCTTTGGGGGGTTCCAAAGGGGACCATTTTATTGTTGACCTGTCGCAGGTCCTGTAGTAATCTCCATGTACCATTGGGTTTTTTGATAACGAAAATGGGTGAGTTCCAAGGGCTAAGGGACTGGCGTATATGTCCTAGTTCGAGCTGTTGCTGCACTAAGATATGGAGTTGTTGTAGTTTGTGGGAAGGGAGAGGCCACTGCTCCACCCAAATGGGAGGTCCCTCTTTCCAGGTAATCTTAGGGACCTGGGGCAGGGCAGTGGCCTTTAGGATTGGGGGGACTGATAACTTTGCCTAATGCTCTCAAGATAGGGGTCCTCTCGGTAATTAGGATGGGAGTCCCTTCCTTCCTGGAACTGCTGTTGGTATTCTTCCTCATCTAGTACATCATCAAAGAAGGCCTTATGGTCAGTAGTAATGAAGGCCTCCATTGCCCCTAGAATATCTTGACCAAGTAGGTTAGCGGTGAGGCCAGGGGCCATTAGGGGGCAAATCTGTCCTCTGTTGCCATCTGGATCTACCCAACATAACGGGTTAGCAGTCTCATAAGAGCTGGACTGGCCTCCTACCCCCAGTAGGGGAGGGCCGGGGACAAGTTTCCAAGAAGGGGGGACTTCCTCTTGCCTGAGGACAGTGCGTTCAGCACCTGTATCAATGAGGCATTTAAAGGACTTGTCTCCGATGGTAAGACGCATTTTGGGGGGGAGGCCTGGGACCAAAGGAACTGTCCAATGAGCCTTGACAGGTGTTTTCCCCTTGTTTAACGGGGCTGGGGATTGCCCCGATTGGAGTTTAAAGGTTTGCCTTGGATATCAAACTTAGATCTACAATCCTTGGCCCAATGGAACCCCTTCCTACATTTAGGACATGGTGTTCGGGGCATAGCAACAGGTTGTGGGGAGCTTGGTTTGCGCCCTAGGGAGCAGTTTCTCTTAAAATGCCCCTCTTGCCCACAGCCAAAGCACAGGCAGGGAAGGTTGGCCTGGTGGGGCTGCAATGATGCCTGCTGCATTACACACACTAGCGTCTCAAGGCTGTCCTGTTGATGCTCTCTTAAGGCTGCCGCCATAGCTCACGCCTGATGCGATGTGGACCCAATGTCTTTTGTAGCAATAACCCAGCGGTCCATAGATCTTTCTTTTAGGCCAGCACAGGCCATCTTATAATCTCGGGTCATTCCTTCCCATACTGCCATTCTGACGAAATGGTCTCTGAGATCCCCAGGGGGCATCTTTTTCTTAACGGATTTCTTCACCCGATCAATGAAAGAGGGCAAATCTTCGTTAGTTTTTTGGTGTAACCCTGCTATTGGTGACTCAGAAGGCCCCTCCTCAAGTTTGCTCCAAGCCGTGAGCCCAGTGGCTCGGATCTGGTCCTGGTAAGGGGGGGGGGGATGGCTGCCTGTTGGGTTCCGGAGGCATACTGGCCATCAGTCCCAGCAAGCATTCCCATAGTTATAGGGATGGCTGGATTGGCTCGGGCATTTCTTTCTGCAATCTGCTGACATTCCTCTTTATATAAGGCTGTCCACTTTATATATAGGGCCCCCGGAAGAACGGCCCTAGCTAGTGACCGCCAGTCAGCCGCCGTACATGGGGAATGGGCCAGACCTTGGAGGATGGTTTCTGTCCAGGGGGCATTGGGCCCATCCTCCAACACTGCCTTTTTGAGCTCCTTAAGGTCCCCAGGCTCCCATGGGTACCATGGAGCTATATGGTTGCCTCCTGGGTTAACATTAACAGGGAAGAGAGAACAACTGGAGGGCTCAGGGGAGGTATGGGCGGGGGGGGGGGGGCAATAAGGAGGCGGAGGAGTGGGCGCTGACGATTGAATAAAGGGGTTAGTGGAAGGGGGGCGCGCAGGGGTCCCTCAGCCAGAGATCTGGGTTGGAGGTCCGGGGGCCAAGGAGCCACATCAAAGGGGTCTAGCAAGGGGTAGAACCTCTTTGGTTTAACAGGGGGGTCGTTTTTAGAAGAGGACTGCCTCATAACTTATGGGGGTACACTCACCGGTTGACCGATTGGCCCGTCAGCGAGAAGAGCGAGGTTCCTCACACGGGGCACCAATTGTTGGGGTTCCCTCGGAGGGGTGGAGGCGACCGGACCAGCCGGAGGCCCCTTCCCGGGGCTGAGCGGGATGGCGAGTGT
>NW_026741087.1:0-5925 GCF_022355385.1 Mustela nigripes
CCCCCCCAAATCCCCCACGTTGCATCTCCACTTTTTCATATCAGGGAGATCATATGATAGCTGTCTTTCTCCGATTGACTTATTTCACTAAGCATAATACCCTCTAATTCTATCCACGTTGTTGCAAATGGCAAGATCTCATTTCTTTTGATGGCTGCATAGTATTCCATTGTGTATATATACCACCTCTTCTTTATCCATTCATCTGTTGATGGACATCTAGGTTCTATCCATAGTTCGGCTGTTGTGAACACTGCTGCTGTAAACATCTGAGTGCACGTGCCCCTTTGGGTCACTACGTTTGTATCTTTAGGGTACATACCCAGTAGTGCAATTGCTGGGTCGTAAGGTAACTCTATTTTCAACTTTTTGAGGAAACTCCATGCTGTTTTCCAGAGTGGCTGCACCAGCTTGCATTCCCACCAGCAGTGGAGGAGGGTTCCCCTTTCTCCGCATCCTCGCCAGCATCTGTCATTTCCTGACTTGTTAATTTTAGCCATTCTGACTGGTGTGAGGTGGTATCTCATTGTGATTTTGATCTGTAGTTCCCTGATGCCAAGTGATGTGTAGCACTTTAAAAATTTTTTTCAAAAAGTAATCTCTACACCCAGCGTGGGGCTGGAACTCATGACTCCAAGACCCTAAGTTGTGTGTTGCACTGACTGAGCCAGCCAGGTGTCCTGAAGTCACTGTTTTTTTGATGCTCAAATTTTGTCATTTTTTGACCAATGGGAGCTCTTTAAAGTTGATTTTTGGTTTATTTTGATACATCTGATTAGTGTTTGATAACTTCCTTGCTTACTGATAAAACAAGATGTTACAGACCCATCTTGAATACTGATTGCTCTGACCTAGGATCAGTTATTTCACTGAGGAGCGTTGGCTCCTTTGGGAGAAAACACTGTTTGGACACCACTACCTGTATTTTGGGATACTTATTGCTGCTGGGTTGTCATTATTTCTAGGCCTTTCCAGTGAGCAGAACTAGGAACTATGTGGTTTTTAGAAAGAGAATAATGAATCATGAGTTTATACTGATGTTTCCATTTCAAATCAAAGATTAAAGGGTTTTCATTTAGTTCCTTTGATTTTTAAAAATTCATCTCTCTTTGCTATTTTTTTCATGGTATTATATGTGTGAATGTGAATGTTTAGGCATCCATGTATGTTTCAAAATCATAATACCAATATTACTGCAATGTGACTAATGAATACAATTTTCTTCAAATTTATCCTGTTTGGTTTTCACTTAGCATCTTAGATCTGAGAATTCATGTCTTTACCATATTTTGGGGAAATCCAGCCATTATTCATCAGATACTCTTTATGCCTCATTTTCCTCTCTTTCTTCTCCTTCTGGAGCTCTGGTTACACTTGTATTAGATTTTTAAAGGTATTTTAAAAATTTCAGTCAAGGAATGATGCATGCTACACATTATTCTTTACATTTTTCCCACTTGGATTTTCGAAGAATACCACTGTTTCAACCCCCCAGGGAACATGACACTTGTTTCTTTCTTCCCCTTTGAATCTAGTCCAGATTTTCTAGTGTTTTCTTCTGATGCTTTCTCCTGAACCTCAGGTCTGCTGTCTGTCTCCAGAGTAGCTAAAGACCCAGTCAGGAGCACTGTACATTTTCCACTGTTTCGATTCTTCACTTTAAAAAAAAAAAAAAGATTTTATTTATTTACTTCACAGATAGAGATCACAAGTAGGCAGAGAGGCAGGCAGAGGGAGAGGGGGAAGCAGGCTTCCCGCTGAGCAGAGAGCCCGATGCAGGGCTCGATCCCAGGACCCTGGGATCATGACCTGAGCCGAAGGCAGAGGCTTTAACCCACTGAGCCACCCAGGCACCCTTGATTCTTCACGTTTTTTAAGCAGTAATTCTCTCACAGATAAAGCTTCTTTTCTCACAGTTGAATAGGTCTTATTTTCTAAAGAGTATGTGATTGACTTACAGGTTTTAAGGAGAATTTCAGCCAGAGCCTCAGGATCTGCATGTTCATGTTCCAAAAGCATTAATCCCTGAAAAAAGGCATTCATTGATGGTAGGTTTCCTAACTGCACTTCCCACACGCTCAGTTTTAGCCGCTCACACATCACTTGCCCAGCTCCTGACGATCACAACATTGGGCCTCCACAATTGGGGGCGAGGCTTTGCCCAGGCTCCCAAAGGCTCCCAGTGGAGATTCCACCTGGAGATCTTTCTTCTTATTCCCATATTCATTTTTGTTTGTCCCAGTGCCAGTGCTTTTGGGTGAGTTCTTGATAAGAGGTATGACAATGTCAGAAAACTCCTGGAATCTCTTTTCTTTGGTGGCCTTCAGGACATCTGTTACACAGCTGATTGCTGTGATCGATCTTGTCTTTAAGATTCTCTTTGCAGTACTTCTTCAGAGCAGTTTGGAGAATTTCACTTGTGCTGGGTTGACTGGGCCCAGGCTTTTCCAGCTCCGTCCTGCAAGATGTCACCACACAGGCAATGGCTTTTAATAGCTCTCCCTTTCCAGCCCATGTTCTTCCGGGTAGGCCTTGCAGTCACGTGGTCAATATCATTCCCAGTTATGGAGGTACCAGGGACTGAGCCTGCAAAGCCTTCTGGGTAATGGCAGTCAATCCCTGCAGGTATAACTGAATGCCATCAAAGGAACTAGATACTTTTTCCTGCCACACCTTAGTTCATAAGTTATTCTCTTCTTTTTCTCATTTTTCCTTATCATCAATTTCATGCATGCCCAGAAATGCCAAAGGCAGAGCTTCTTTGGTACGGTTCTTCAGGGCTGTATTGTCCAGTGGCATCCACAGGCCACTGAGTTCCATTCATTAAGAAAAAGAAAACCTTTTACTATCTGTACTTCTGATTTGATCATTCCGGTTAAACTGTCTTCAAGCCTACTGATTTTTTTCTCTGTGACTTTGTAGTGTTTGTATTTTCCCTGATGAGCGGGTCACATTTTTTTTCTGGCTGGCATGCTTTCTGTTGTATATTCTGCAGTTGTTCTCATGTATGCACATGATGTATGTCTTCTTTTCCTGGATAGTTTTAGGATTTTCCTATTATACCTGGTTTTCAGTGATTGGATTTTGATGTGCCTTGGTCTGGTTTTCATTGTATGTATCCTGTTTCAGATTCTTTGGGTTTTTCCTTCTTTATTTTTTTTTTTTAAGATATCATTTATTTGACAGAAAGAGAGAGAAAGAGAGTGAGTGCATGAGCAGGGGGAGCGGCAGAAGGAGAAGCAGGATCCCTGCTGAGCAGGGACCCTGATGCGGGGCTCCATCCCGGTACCCTGGGGTCATGACCTGAGCCGAAGGCAGAAGCCCACCAACAGAGGTACCCAGGTGTCCCGTCTCTGTCATTTCTGAGTCTGTGTCTATTTCTATTATTTTCCTGCCACTTGGCATGTCTGGTATTTTTTGATGAATTGCCTTGACATTGGGATTTTTATGTTGTTGAGTGCTAGATTTTGTGTATTCTTTAAAAGTGTTTTGGACTTTGTTCTGTCATGCAGTTAATTGGCTTGTGTATCAGCTCAATCTTTTCAAGTCTTGTTGCTTTTTTTTTTCTTTTTAAATGTATTTGAGTACAGTTGGCACACAGTGTTATATTAGTTTCAAGTGTATAGCATAATGATTCAGCTTCTCTATACGTTATGCCATGCTCACCACAAGTATTACAGTACCACTGACTGTATTCTTGTGCTGTGCCTTTCATTCCTGTGACTTAGTTATTCTGTAGCTGGAAGCTTCTATCGCCCCTTCACCCATTTTGCCCATCTTCCCTTTCTTCTCCCCTCTGGTCAAGGCTTGTTTTTAAGTTTTGTTAGAGAGAATTAAAAATAGCATTTGTCCTAGGGCTAATTTACCTTTACTATGAAAGGGCTACCTCTATACAGTCTCTGCTTGTTCTCGAAAAGTTCAGTGATGACTCTTCGATTTGGATATTCAGAAATGAAAATGATTCTCCAACCTGTATGAAGTCTGGAAATTCTTCAGCCTTTAGTTACTGGTCATTCTTCTTGTTTCTCCCAGTGTAGAATTCTGAAGCTATGGGTTTTTTGGTTTGTTTTTGTTTTCTGATGTAATTCCCTCTTCCAACTGCTTCAAACCTCTCAGAACCCTGATCTTTGTCTCTTTAAGTCAGCAAGCCCTCCAGACCCGGCCTGTATCCGCCTCACCCCGTTCTCCACTGTGGTCTACAGAGCACCTCCCAGGAAGATATCTAGGATAATTGTGGGACCTTTTTTTTTTTTTTTTTTAAGATTTATTTATTTATTTGGTAGAGAGAGACATAGTGAGAGAGGGAACACAAGCCGGGGGAGTGGGAGAGGGAGAAGCAGGCTTCTTGCTGGGCAGGGAGCCTGATGTGGGGCTTGATCTCAGGACCCCAGGATTATGACCTGAGCCGAAGGCAGCCGCTCAACAACTGAGCGACCGACATGCCCTGTAATTGTGGGACTTTTTACTTTGTATTCCTTCTCTCTTCTGGCAGGAATCTCACAGTATTTTTCTGCCTATCGACTAGTGACTAAACCCTCTGTTTCATTTATTTTGCGCAACTTGCTGCATGTTCACAGCAAGAGCACTACTTTAGTCCTAGTTATTCCATCATAGATGGAAGAAGAATTCAACACTTTCTTTTAAAAAAAAGATTTATTTATTAGAGAGAGAGAGTGTGGAGCCCGACGTGGAGCTCAGTCCCAGGACCCTCACATCATGCCCTGAGTGGAAACCGAGTCAGGCGCTCTGCTGACTGAGCCACCAAGGCTGTTTTTAAGATGTAATCATGGTGTTCTGGTTTACTCAACAGATGCTGCCCACATAGAGGGCGGTGTGAATGTCTGGAGTTGTGCAACACAGCTGCCCTAGGTGTACACCGGTCCCTTCTTCTAACTGCTGCCGGCACTTAATTTATCTCCACCACCCGTGTCTAGCCTCTCTTCCAGCTGAAGATCCTCTCTATCAGGGGACTAAGTATGGCAGATTCTTCTCAAGTGTCTCCGTGAGTTTATTCATACATCAAGGTCACAAAGCTGCGCTGGTTGTTAAGCACAGTATTATATATTACATTGTCTGTAATTATAATTAGATAAATTATAGCAAAATCAAAGGTAAGAAATACTCAAAACTCATTACGTCATAATAATTTTACTGTATCTTATGGTTATCTTTGTTCTGAAAGTCATTTATGTCTCTTGTATTTGTGGAAGTACTGGGCTTATTTCTTCATGTTCAGTGACATCCCATTTGTAGAAAAATCAGGACATGCCACAAATTAGGGCTTGATTTCCTGCAGGAGTCGGCAGACTGGCTGCCCAGCCTACTTCCTATTTTTGCCCATTGTTTACATAATGTGTCTGACTGCTTTTATGCTACAGTAGCAGAGTTGAATAGTTTTGACAGAGCTCACAGGGCTCACAAAACCTAAACATTTACTCACTGGCCCTTCGCAGAAAAAGTGTGATGGCCCCCGGTTTGCTGTTTTCTTGATTGTCTGGACTTAGGAGAGGGATGAAGACAGTGTTAGCACCACAATTAAGTTTGAAAGTGTATTGAGTCTATAGTTGTTATGTTGTGAATAGCACAGAATTTTGAGGAAATATTCCTCCAGTATATAAAAACTATTGTCTGATTTCGCAAGGAAGTTGCTCACATCATTGGCAAACATATGTACATCTTCATTGCTTTGCTTTGCTTTTCATCTTCTTCCTTAACACAAGCTAAAATATTAAGCAACATTCGTATCAGAACTACACTCCTTCCGTTGCAACCACAGGCTGGCCATAGATGCAAGAGTTTGGCCAAAATCAACAAAAGCATTCTGTGAAAATCAATTGATTATCTGGAAGTTACAATAAGAAGTATAGCATATTTTATGACTTGCAAGTTGGATGCTATATGCCTTGATATCCATTAAGTTTATAT
>NW_026741088.1:0-2950 GCF_022355385.1 Mustela nigripes
GGGAGGGTATGTGCTTTGGTGAGTGCTGTGAAGTGTGTAAACCTGGTGATTCACAGACCTGTACCCCTGGGGATAAAAATATATGTTTATAAAAAATAAAAAATTTAAAAAAAAAGAAAAAAAAAGATCACAAATGTCTTCTCTTACATTCTGGAGGCCAGACTCAAGGTATCTCCCCTGGTTCTTTCAGGAGAGAATCCATTTCCTTGCCTTTTCCACTTTCTAGAGGCTACCAGCATTCCTTAGCACACAGCTCTTTCTTCACATTACTCCAAGCTCTTGCTTCCATTGTTGCATCTCCTACCTCCAACCTCAGTTTTATAAGGACCCTTGAGATTATAGCAGTCCTCTCAGATAATTCAGGATAATCTCTTCATTTTAATTTTAAAGTCCTGAACCTTAATCACATTGGCAAGGTCCTTTTTGTCATGTAAGTTAACATATACAGGTTCCAGGGACTAGAATGTGGACATCTTTGGGAAGCCATTATTCAGCCAACCACAGGGTACATAGTTATTAAACAGAAATTGATGCCAAATACCTTATCTGGTAGACTCAGTGGTGTAGCCACAGAAGAAGACTTTATCATAGGCACCATCAAAGAACAGTTCCTTACCTGTAATTAGACCAAAGTTTGAGAGTAGAGGGCAACAGAATTCTTCCCACCTACTGATTCACCCTGAGTTTCAATCACTATCTTCTCAGCAATTATACAGTGAACCAGAGAAAAGAGAATGGACTTAACAATTCATACCAGTTATACTCTCAGGAAAAGATGGCTGGTCTGAACTTACTACCAAGTGTCCCTTTCATTTTATCAATCATACAGATTTTTTAAAAAGCCTAAAACGTGTCAGACCACACAAAATTTCCTAAGACCCTATTCATTGGGGTTAAATGGGCTATCTAACCAGGGGTGCTTGGGTGGCACAGTCCATTAAGTAACTGACCCTTGTTTCAGCTCAGGTCATGATCTCAGGATTGTAAGATCAAGCCAGCATCAGGCTCTTCTCCCTGCATCAAGTTCCTTGCCCCACATGGGGATCCACACTCAGCATGGAATCTGCTTAAGACTTCCTCTACCTCTCCCTCTGTCTTTCTGTGCCCCCCCCCATAAATAAATAAGTAAATCTTGAAAAAAATGGGCTATTGATCTTTTACTCCTGGCATACCATTTCCTTACTAACAGTTGCTGGAAGATAGGTTAGTAGCTATCTGAAAACCTTTGTAGAAATGTGGGACAAAAATTCAAACCTGGGAGCTCATTATATATTTTATCTGATCTCTTTGGTATATCTTGCCTCTAACCCTACTATTACCCTTTTGATATTCTATGTCCTAGAGTTTCCTTCTTCCTCATAGTGGAATTTCATATACATTCTGGTAGCCTTAGTATACATTGGAAAAGTTTTCTAAAAGTGTTCCCAAAATCCATCTAAGTCAGTAAGTTACCTTATTAGTTACTACTGAATAGGATTATACATCAACTAAAACACTTTGCAGTTTCCTATTTTTATTGTAAGATTTGAAGTAGAGACCGTATCTAAACCCTTCTCTACACATTCTCATAGTGGTTTATGCTATGCCAAAAATTTAGGAGAAATTTTCCTCTCATGGCATCAATTATAATCTCAAGGTAGTTGGCACCTCTGACCATGTTTTCCCAATACTCAATCAAACATCTCACTCTGCTCATGAAACACCTCTCATTAAATTTTATTGTTATCCTATATAACCATGATACTTTATTAACTATTGCTAATAAGCTATTCCAAGATCCCTAAGTAAATTGAGCTACACAGCAATGAAAATTATATAGGAAATATTGTCCAAGTGATTAGAGGACTCAAAGTCAGTACATTGCCATTTCTTTTCTACTACTGCCAGTTTGGTTTTGATAAAACATTTTAATCTTTCCAAGATTTGGTTCCTCCATTTGCAAAATAAGTTGACAAAAGTATATAAAATAACTTGACAAAGGTATCATAAAAAGATATGTGTGAGCAAGAGAGTTCATATTTGCCCTACAATTTAGATTCACCACTATTATTAAGAAAATGCTAATTGACTTACCTATTCTGTACCCCAGCCTGGGGTCTAGACCCCAATTTGTATGGATTCTCATTACTCCTCTCCCCAATGTGCTTCCTTTGCAATATTGTACAAAACAATTCTCTCATTCTCCTTGAAGTCACAGCAAATTGCATTAAAAAATCCTGTGCAGTGGAGACATAAGACTTTTTCCAGTTTATAGCTACCTATAAATATTCTACTAAACATTCAACAGCCTAAATTATTTTTTGGAGAACTATTACAACCTGTCTTCAAAAACACCATTTTATCATTTAAAGGCAGTGGACAAGAGAAACAGAACAGTGGTAGGCTCAATGACTCTGTTTCCCCCTGAAATATATTCTTCATTATTTGGGATGTCCACTGATAAGTCCAACGAATAAGGGACCTATCAAAATAGATATTCATCTTCCAGATGACAGTCTCTATCCCATCTGTAACCAGAGCTTGAATATTTCTGAAGAAAACTAGTGTTTGCCAATACTAGCACCCCTTTAAAATGTAAAAGTAGATACCAATGATCAAGATGTGTTCCATATTCTAAGCAACCAAGAGCAGATACTTCAATTTTATGTCCTTACCTCAAATATCCTTTCCTCAAGCCTGATCCAGTTGATGCCATAATTTAAAGATGTTTAATTAATGTATTTTTTTTAGTTAGGATAGGATTATGTAATCAAAAGAGCCGGGGTTCGGTGTCAGTAAATTCCTGGCTCTGCACTAGTTCTTTTTTTTTTTAATTTTTTTTTAAAGATTTTATTTATTAATTTGACAGACAGAAATCACAAGTAGACGGAGAGGCAGCCAGAGAGAGAGAGAGAGAGAGGGAAGCAGGCTCTCTGCTGAGCAGAGAGCCCGATGCGGGACTCGATCCCAA
>NW_026741088.1:3050-5925 GCF_022355385.1 Mustela nigripes
TTTTTTTTTAAAGATTTTATTTATTAATTTGACAGACAGAAATCACAAGTAGACGGAGAGGCAGCCAGAGAGAGAGAGAGAGAGAGGGAAGCAGGCTCTCTGCTGAGCAGAGAGCCCGATGCGGGACTCGATCCCAGGACTCTGAGATCATGACCTGAGCCGAAGGCAGCGGCTTAACCCACTGAGCCACCCAGGCGCCCCGCACTAGTTCTTTTTACCTAATTTCCCTTAGCTTCAGTTTTCATAATTGTAAAAGAGACTAGCAATAGCAAACTCCTATGATAGCTATGAGGATTAAATTGGGTAATGATCAAAAAGATCCAAGGACAGTGTCTGGCCCACAGATGCCACACAATAAATAGAAATTATTATTATAACTTCAAACCTATAAAAAGATGGCAGGTTTCCTTCTTTCTAGAAACTTTAATCTACACATTTTCATTTAATATAGTATAGCAGCCATGTCCATGTTTGAGCATAGATACATGGTAATGGATGCCATTTATTAAATCAGATTTTAAAATAATGTTATTGGCACTTAAAAAGTTATTCAAAATTAATTTAGTAACTGCTATATACAGCATATATATGGAAGAAAGCTATATAATGTTCTATATTTAACAAATGTCATGCTGGATAGTTTATTAGAACTCTGAAAATGCTTCAAGCAAACCTCAAAAGCCCCCATAAAAAAAGATAGAAATTAATCACTACTACCAAACATATATCAACTAAGAGCAGATTCTAAAGAGCTGAGTATGCCAGAAAGTTAAGCATGTATCGGGTAAGGAATCAGGTTCTTCAGAAAACTAAGAGACACATTCTTCCTTGTCTCAGCCTCTTAAACTAATTCCCTAGAAATTACAGGCTGGGGTTAGATTCTGTTGCATCTCATTAAGATTGCCTACCTCTACACAGAATAAAGGACTGGAGAAAAAGGAAAAGTCAGATAAAGGAGAAAATCATTGAGAAAAGCTATTGATTGTACTTCCCTATACTCTTAGAAAGTTAAGAAGGTTGCATCTTACAGGTAGGGTTCATCAGAGACATATAGTCTTTATTGCCAGATCATATACCAAGTTGCCATATATGTATGGCAATCTTGGGTTTTTCACTCAACATTCCCAATTATTGAAGAGGAGGAGAAATAAAACAGTAGCAGATTAATTTTTCATACTTCCTATTCCTGTAAGTCCTTCTGAGGCATATCACAAGCTTAGCTTTATAGTTTGGAATTTTAAGCAAGTGATGTTATAATTCTGACTATAATAAAACAGTTGATAAACATCTCTGAGTTTTTTTTTAATTCTCACAGAATATAAGCCTCCTGCATAGAGAGTACTTAATCTCTCATTTGGTGAATAATCACCTGTTTTGTTCCTCCTTATTCTAGTCCTTGAATGAAAAAAATACATATAGTGGAAATTTAGATTCAAATTATTCTATAACTTTCTTGAAAATATTTAAAAATTACTTAATTGCTCAATACTATGTTTTATAATCTATTTCTCATAACCTTAGGATTCTGTAGAAGTGCTCTCAGAACCCAGGAGGTGTGGGTAGCACTTAATGATGTGACTGAGTTAATAGAGATGTGGAGACAATAAAAGGAGATCTCTTGTTAAACTTTAATGTAAATGATAAAATGATAAGCCTTAAAGATATTTATTTTAGTATAATAAAATAATAAAAATGAGTGTGAATACAAATGTTCTATCATTGTTATACAAATGACACATTGTGGAAAACTTAAGAAGTAAGGGATTATAAAATCAATTACTACTATTTCCAAATATTTAAACCATTCTTTTTGGTCTCCTTTAAAACAAAAAAAAATATCTGTTCAATTTATTTTGACATTTTGGAAAACCATAGCAATGACTTTGAGGATTAACTCAATCTCAAAAATAGAAATATTAACAGGGACATATTCAGTTAATTGTTTTTTATCATATGATATAGCACTGCACCACTTTTTCTGGGTGGGTGGGATGTAATAATCATGTTAGTTTCCAAAGGAAAAAGAGAGATAATGCTTCATAGGATAGCAATGGAATAAGTTCTAAAGGACTCACCCTTCATCTCCACAAGATAACCTGGCCCTTCTGAATTTGGTGCAATCCTTAAGGCAGTGGTCTCTTCGCTGTAGAAATCTATAAATCTATATTCCTGTCTTCTACAGGAATACATGTCAAATCTCCAGAACAAAGTCCCCAAAAAAATCAACCTTAGAATCAATAAGATAGATAAACCATTGGTGACACTAATCCAAAAGAAATGAGAGAAAGCTCAAATACATAAAATTATGAATGAAAATGGAGAGATCACAACGAACACCAAGGAAGTAGAAACAATCATCAGAAGTTATTATCAACAGTTATATGCCAATAAGCTAAGCAACCTATATGAAATGGATGCATTCCTGGAAAACTATAAACTCCCAAAATTGAACCAGGAAGAAATAGACAACCTGAATAGACCAATATCTAGTAATGAGATTGAAGCGGTGATCAAAAACCTCCCAAAAAAAAAAGAGCCCAGTACCTGATGGATTCCCCGGGGAATTGTACCAAACATTCAAAGAAGAAATAACACCTATTCTCCTGAAGCTGTTTCAAAAAATTGAAGCAGAAAGAAAACTTCCTGACTCTTTCTGTGAAGCCAGCATTACCCTGATCCCCAAACCAGGCAAAGACCCTACCAAAAAGGAGAATTTCAGACCAATATCACTGATGAATATGGATGCTAAGATTCTCAACAAGATCCTAGCAAACAGGATCCAACAGCACATTAAAAAGATTATCCACCACGACCAGGTGGGATTCATTCCTGGGCTAAAAGGATGGTTCAACATTCGCAAATCAATCAATGTGAT
>NW_026741089.1:0-5923 GCF_022355385.1 Mustela nigripes
ACATTTCTGCAAAGAAGACATCCAGATGGCCAACAGACACATGAAAATGTGCTCCACATCACTTGGCATCAGGGAAATACAAATCAAAACCACAATGAGATACCACCTCACACGAGTTGGAATGCCTACAATAACAAGTCAGGAAACGACAGATGGCGAGGTTGTGGAGAAAGGGGAACCTTCCTACGGTGTTGGTGGGAATGCAAGCTGGTGCAACCACTCTGGAAAACCGCATGGAGGTTCCTCAAAAAGTTGAAAATAGAACTACCCTATGACCCAGCAATCGCACTTCAGGGTATCTACCCTAAAGACACAAATATAGTGATCCAAAGGAGCACATGCACCCAAATGTTTATAGCAACAATGACCACAATAGCTAAACTATGGAAAGAACCTAGATGTCCATCAACAGATGAATGGATAAAGAAGATGTGGTGTGTACGTACACACACGCACACACAATGGAATACTATGCAGCCATGAAAAGAAATGAAATCTTGCCATTTGCAATGATGTGGATGGAACTAGAGGGTATCATGCTAAGAAAAATAAGTCAATCAGAGAAAGACAATTATCATATGATCTCTCTGATATGAGCAATTTGAGAGGCAGGGCAGAGGAAGTGGGGGTTAGGGAGGGAAAAAATGAAACAAGATGGGATCGGGAGGGAGACAAACCATAAGACACTCTTAATCTCAGGAAATAAACACAGGGTTGCTGGGGGATAAGGGGTAGGGATAGGGTTACTGAGTGATGGATATTGGGGAGGGTATGTGCTATGGTGAGTGCTGTGAATTGTGTAAGACTGATGATTCACAGATCTATACCCCTGGGGCAAATAATACATTATATGTTAAGAAAATAAGTAAATAAAGGCACAACATGGGGTGGGGGAGGGGGAGTTGCTAGGTGTTTGGAGGATAGACATCTAAAGTTTTATTGAAATACTAGAGTTAGAAGTGCCAGAGAGCTCTTTTAATCTGCCTAATATAGTTATTATGAAGAGTCAAAAAACAAAGCAAATATCCTTGCTAGTGGCACTAACTGTTCCTTATGGAACATGTAATGGGCATTTTGAGAGTGACTTATCTGTTCTTGAATGTCATATTATTTTTTCCTGAATATTAGGTACTTCCCGCACATAATACCAATACCCTTGGCCTCAGAGAAGAGTAAACTTATGTATCAAGTGCTACTTATCAGCTCCTTTGGGGTAGAACTGGAAAGGACACCAAATCATCAACAGAATGACATTTTATAAAAAGGAGGCATCTCTGAAAGAAGATAGTAAAAAACATTTCTAAAAACTCAAATAAATTATTGGCTGGTCAAGTGCTCATTTCTATTTGGAGTGTGGGTTATGGAGAATTGAGTACTTTTTCTGTGTATTTTGTAGAATTACATCTCATGCTGTTTGATAAAATCTCTGAGAGCTGCCTTTGCCATAGTCCCAGCAAGAAACACATGTCACATGAGCCATCGAGACTTTAATGGAGAGACTATTTACAGCACTCAGGGCAGGCTTAAAGGAAACCAGTGAGGCTTGGTGAAGCTCCCTGGTCTAGCAACAGTGGAGAACAAGGGCCTTAACCCAAAGGAGAAAGAGGGAATGAGTAGCTTTGGGAGCCTAGAGACCTGGAGGAAGCTGGGAGAGACAGCCTGAGACCACTCACTGCCAACCCTCAGCCCAATAAAGCTGTGGAATGAATAGCTTTGCTTCAATGTCTCCCACCCACCAGTCCTTCCCAACGCCTCCCACTAGCCAAGGTCAATCATAAGCCAGAGGTTCAAGGGGCTCTGGTTGGAGCAGACCTTAAAGATCAACCTGTTATGGCGCATGGCAGAGTGAGGAGTGGATCTAGGGGCAAATAGAGAATGTCCACACAGGCTATTGCATCCATATTTATAGAGGAGGAAACTATCTTATTCCAGATGTCACCTCCATGCTGTTACATGTCACCTGGGGTTAGCTTCCAGCCGTGGACATGCCTGAATGGACACTCTGCATTCCTAAGGGTACAGTCAAGCTCCTTCCTGGTTGTACATCAAGTGAAAACTCCTTGGTGGTATTGTTTTTGAAGTCTCTTTTGGATTTTGTCTTTTTGAAGAGCCACGAGGGCATAGATTTTTAATTTAGCTGCTATGCATCAAAACGTACTGGAGTGTTTTGGAACTTCTACATTTGGGATGGCCCAGAAGAAAACAGTAATTTTATGATTATTAGGAAAATTAGTTGAGCACAAAACCTATCCGTGATGTCTTCACAGTGACCTTTGGTATTCGTAAAAGAATTTAATTGGATATTACCTTTTCTTTATTCACCACTGGAGTTTTTATTGAATGTTCCTGCATTCCAAATACCAAGTGATTCTAATGAGCAAAACAATTCAAGCCATTTTAAGCAGATAAGTGACATTCAATAACCACAAAAAGTCTGTGGATGGGCTTTTGCTGAGAATTAACAAGGGTTTCCCTGTGACAGTGGGCCTTGAAGCAGTCAGGCCTCATGTCCCTGCCCATCTGCTGGCTACAGCAGGCTGGGATTTCCTGCGGCAGGAGGCAGGAGCCTTGGATTCTGTCACTGGAAACAGTAGGCCGCCGCTCTACCATTAAAGCTCTGGAGTAATTTCTTTGTCCTTGATGAAACTACTTGATTACTGTCCCTCAGTGTTAGGTTTTCTCATCTTCTGTCCATTTGCTCTTTCTCCTACTTCATGTCTCTGCTAAGATGTTTATATCCAGGGCTCTCATTATCTCCTTGCATCTTCACAGCTTTGTTTGATGAATGATTATGCAGGAGAATCCTGGTAAAGAGCAATTGTTTCTTGAAATTTCTACCAAAGAAAAGTGAATATGCATTCAAAGATTCAGGGATGTTTGGGAAGAGAGAGAAGTTGGATGCATCCCACTGTAAACAGGAAATACCTTGGAAGATTCATGTTTTATGGATAAAACTTGTATGGATTTTTCACTCTATATTATGATATCATTAAATGTAAAAATAATAGTTTCTGTAAATCTGAAAGAAGTGAAGCTCCATTAAGTTCCATGTGGTGTATTTTTCCATGACCTCACATACTCTTGACGCTACTGTGGAATGTTATTTGAGAAGCACAGATTCTCACCTATCAAATTAGCAGAAATTAAAAACACACATAGGCATACATACAACTCCTAGTGTTATGAGGCTTATTAACTGGTGGGAAACAAACTTTCTGGAAGAAAATTTATGCAGATCAGTCAAACCTTTATATATGTTGACCCAGCAATTCAACATTGGGAATTTTTCCTAGGAAATCAATCACAGATGTGGACACAGAGGAGCTACAGAGGAGTGTGTTGCAGGGAAAACTTTTATGAGTGAAAATCAAGAACAAAGAACAAAATCAAGAACAAAGAACAAAAATGTACAAGAGTAGTGAATAAATTATGTTGAATAAATTATGGTATATCCAAATGTGGGCTACGTACTAGATACACGTTGGCTGATTACTCAGTACCCATTTCCTTTTTCCCATCCTAATAATATTCAGATTTTGTCAGGGGATTCTTCCTACCTCCTCCTCTACCCAGCCCATATACTTCAGGAGATGACCAAACCATCAGTTCAAGAAATAAACCCAGACTGGTTAAGCCTACCAGGTTGTGCCAGTTCTTTGGGCTATAGTTACTGGGACAGAGAGAGAGGCCCAAGCCAATCAAAACAGGCATTTCTTATAGCATCTGCTCTTGGAATTGGCTTGACCTATATCTTATGGTTCTTTTTTTACAATCTGGGAGCCTGGAAGGCTAAACACTCCATGTTCAAAACTGCTTGCAACCAGGTTTCTCCTAAAAAGTTTTCTCAAATGAATACACTCCTGTGGGATTTAGAAACTGGCAAAAGGTGGGCCCCATCTTTATGTGACAATGTGGACAGACGGGTGTATGCTTTGCCATTGCCAGCTCCTCCAAACTGTTTTCTTGTCCACAAAGCAGGGGTAACACTGGGTACCTTGCATAGGGAACAAGGTAGATGCTCTTCTAGTCTCTTTCAGTATTTCTTTCCCAGACTTTGTGACCACGGTGTTGCTCCGCTGAGTGGTCAAGTATTCTTGGGCACAGATGGCTATGTCAAGCCTTGTGATGGCCAGAGTCAGGGGCCAGCCTAAGCCCCTGAGAAGTGGGTGGACATTCAGGTCACAGCAGATCTGCTCAGACCCACGTTGGCCACACCATGAATGTGGCTTTTTTGTGAACATAGCCTGCACCTGTCCAACAAATTTCTACACAATAGAGATTTGATTTTCCTACAAGAGAAACCAAATAGAAACTCAGGAACCTGAGAGCTGTTATTGGCCCTGAAAGGTTTCTAATTGTGACCTTGACCAAATTCATTTACCCCTCAAGACCTTAGTTTCTTCATCAGAAGAAAGTAAAAGGTTTAGAAGGGGTGTTCTCTAAAGTCCCTTCCAATTTTAGAAGCTCCATGTATTAGTGAGACAGAATGATTGGAAGTTTTTATGCAAACTCAATCTTTATGCAACCAAAGGTCAACCCTGAACTGTTTTTATTTCATATACATCTTTTTAAACATGCCCTTTAATAAATTTGCCCTATGGTACAAAGCACAAAAAATAAAAATTAAAGCATGCTACACAGAATAGCAATGTCCAGGGTATATTATAAATTGACCCCTATGAAAATTACTGATAGTTTATTTTATTTTACCCATAAATCAGCAATTTTATATGACTCAATCTACTAAAATTGTTAAAATGCAAAATTTTTAAATGTGTTGTTTGTCTTAAACACCAACAGGGTGAGGAAAAAGCTGAGGATTTTATGTTTTTTTCTGTCTTTACACACTGATGTAGAGTTATTTCCTTTTTTTGGTGGGTGATGGGGGAAGAGAAAATGATGCTACTATATTCCAATTTCTATAGAAGACAAAAGGATTATTTGAACTCTTTCTTTGTCCTCTAGCCTGAAAGCTCTCCAACTCATTCTCCCCTGGAGAGCAGAGTCTAAAACATGCCTGATGTGCTCTCTAATATCCTGTACTGTCATGGTCTCCTGGGCATTCTAAGGGTGGCAGTCAGTAAAGATTATGGGTGACTATGGACAAGCTGTTGCTTCACTCCTTTAATTCCAATTCTTTGGCAGAGTAGCCATGGGATCTGTGTCTAGGTCAACAATATTGATAATATTAAAATAGCAAACACTATTTAGCACTTCTTACGTGCCAGGCACCAGTTCAAATGTGTCGTGCATGTTACAGCATTTCATCTTTACTTTCCTGCGATAGCTGTACTACTATGACCCACTTTACAGATGAAAAGACTGAGGCATATAAAGTTTTCCTCAAGATTACACCACTAGCAAGCACCCCAGCCAGGACCCCAGCCTCTGTACAGTGATGCTCTGTTGCTTCTCTTCTTGGGCTTTCAAATGCTGTTTGGAAAGTCAATATCACAGGCATGGTTCCAGAGCAATTCTCAAGACAGGGTCTCTGCTCAAATGTACTTTAGAATGAATAAAAATGTATTCATTCACAATATTTCTTTGTCCCAGTGTAGCTGGTGATCCCTCATGCTCCCCTATGTATTTGTGGGGATGGAGTATTGGGTACTACACCTGCAGCAGCTCACAGTTTCCAGGTTGGAGAAGGCAGGTGTATTTTCTACAAGGGTTTTCTCTCTGAGATTCTCATACCTCACTCTAGGGATATCCCTCATTTGAACCCCTACCCTGGATATGGATGAAGAACCGAATCTACTTGAACTATTCTAATTATTTGCCAAGGTTTAGATGGACAAAACAGTATAATGTTATTTAATAAATTTACTGATAAAATTAATCCATTGAGAAGATATTCACAAATGACATATCAGATAAAGGGCTAGTATCCAAAATCTGTAAAGAACTTATCAAACTCAATACC
>NW_026741090.1:0-5922 GCF_022355385.1 Mustela nigripes
CCCTTTTCTCTTCTCAGGGGGACAACAGGCATGTCCATGGTGCAGTGAGACAGGCTTTACCACAGGGAGATAAAAGACTGCCAAGGGTAGTTTGGAGCTGGGAAAAGCCACTTAGGAACAGATTTTCAGGGGAGCTGATAGACAAGGGCAAAGCGAAGAATGAGGATGAGTGTGTCAAATTTCAAAGTGCCAGGAGGCAGCACAGTGCATTCGGGAAACTACAGCAAGTTCATGACAACCAACAACTGATCTGGCAGCATCACCTGGGTATGGATGCTGAGCCCCGGGGTTAACACTTGGGGTGAGATGGTTTGTATACTATGCCTAGGAGGTGAGGTACTACACTGTGGGGGCACAGGGAGCTACCGGAGGATATCAAATATCAGAATCATAACCATAATAGAGTATTTAATTGCATCCTAGTATTCATCAAGTGTAAGATGCACTATAGTTTATGTTCGACTAAGAAAGAGAAATGCTGTCAGTTAAACTAGGATATGTCATCAAGTGCATGGTGAGTGCCACCGTAAGAGATATTGAAATGGGGGGGATGACAAATTTTAGACAAGTAAACTGTGGTACTAGAATAATTAAGAAAGGTCAAACACTTGGATCAACAAAAAAGTGATTATTGCTTACCATGTGCCCCAATCTATATTAAGTCTTAGAACAAAAGACCTTCTCATCTTGATGCCCCGCAGCTGTTAGACCCAAGGTACAGAGGGCAGTAGCCAATGACCAGCAGGCCCCAAGTGCCATGTGCAGACTCTAAGAGCAACTGCCTTTGAGAGAGGAAACGGTAGAGAGTGGGCTTTCTGAGGTAGAGAATTACTAGCTGGGAAAGTAGGAAAATTGACCCAGAATCGGAATTGATGCCCCTACATGACAGAGTTGGTGAAACTTCCCTTCTCAGAGATCTTGAGGCTCCTCAGAAATGTATTTTCCATTTTGGACGGAACATTCAGGATAAATATGATCCGTTCGAGTCCTGGTTCTCTCATCAGGACTGTTTCTTAGGCTTCACTGGCACAAGAAAAGGGTTTTGATAGTCCAGGGTAAATCCTGACAAAAGCAAAGAACGGTATCTATGAAAAACTAACCACTCAGAAGAGAACAACAGATAAAAGGCCAGGCCGACCTGACCCTGCAGGAGAGGTAATGTTGGTCTGGCAACAGGGGTAGAGGGGAAGTGCCCATCTCCTGCTAGAAGACCTAGAGAAGACCCCTTCCGGAGAGACCACCAGGAGAGGAGAGCAGTAGGTGCTGATGATGAAGTGAAGGAGCAGGAGGCTGGCTGAGTACAAAGCAAAAGCTGGCGTCTTGCACCGCCCCCTTCACCCGCTCCCCTCCATAATGTGTAGCATTCCTCAGGCACCCCTGACTGCCATAAAATGATAAATAGTTAACTTGCAGAAATCACAGTCCTGCAGGGTAGGAATCTCCCTTGGTTTGCAAATGTCCTTGAGATTTACAACAATGAAGTTACCTTACCTTTGATAGCCGGAATGTAACATTTCACCAGGAGACTCCCAATTGTCTTTATGTTAGTGCCTCATTAGAGGGAAAGTGGCCTTGGCTTGATAGTAACCAGGCCTTCAATATCCTGATAGTGCTTTTTTTTCGCATGTGTGGGCTAACCAGCCAGTTCTGCTTCTGTAAGATTGCTTTGTCTGCTTTCGCATGCGAGTCCCCTGACCCAATCCACGGACGCCAAGTATGCCTTTTCAAACTATCAATCAATCAGCTCAGCCCCACCCAAAACTTGTTTGTATCTGTCTATAAAAATCCTGCACTGACCCAGTTCCGGACCTCTCGGCGTTACCGGCAACGAGTGGCGCAGATGTCCAGGTTCGAACCTGCAATAAACGACCCTTGCTGCTTGGCTTTGACTCATGTCTCTGGTGGTCTTTTAAGGTGGGGGTAATATTCAGTTGGCAATACATTTGGAGGTCCCACCAAGATCTCCCCTTCAAGCCCAACAGACAACTGGTCAACGGGTCACTGCAACCGATCGGTAAGAAAGCGGGCTTTGTCTTTTGTCTCTATGTTTTTTGTATGCAGGTGACCCTCCCCAGAATTCCATATAAATCCCTGTTAACGTTGATCCTACTGCTTCCCAGAGGCTCTTTCTCCTTGTCTTTACTTTGTCTCTCCTGCTGGACCCCAGGAGACAGGTCTCACTCATCATTTTATCCCAGCAGGGTTCAGTATGTTGCTGAATTAACACATGGCATGTCCCGCATATCGCTGGCAGCTGGAACACAGTGTGGCAGCATGTACTGAAGCAGGGGTTCTCAGAGCACCAGGGGGTTCAGTCGGTGAAGCATCTGCCTTCGGCTCAGGTCATGATCCTAAGGTCCTGGGATCCAGGCCTGCACTGGGATCCCTACTCAATGGGGAGTTGGCTTCTCCCTCTCCCTCTGCTTCTCCCCTCCCTCTTAAATAAATAAATAAAATCTTTTCAAAAAATAAATTTTAAATAAATTTTTAAAAAATTAAGCAGTTGTTCTCAGCTGCAGGTGATTTGGCTCCCCAGGGGACATATGGCAATGCCTGGAGAAACGTTTGGTTGATGTAATTGGAGGAAAGGGCGCCACTGGGCATTTGGTGGGGAGAGGCCGAATGGAGGTGGCCAACATCTGGCCATGCACAAGGCAGGCCTCAATAAAACATCACCCAGTCCACGAGGTCGACAGGGGAGACCCGCATCTAATCTAGGACCTGGAAAACCTTTTCCTAGGTTTACATGCTCAAGGGAAATGTATCTGTCCATCAAAACCACAAGAATGTCTGAAGCAGCTTATCCTCAGAAGCCCCAAACTGGATGCCATGTAAAAGACCATTAACAGGAGAACGGATAACTGACTACAGTACCTACGTGATGGAAGACAACAGACGATAATGAAATTTAAGATGCCACATACGCGACAACAAGAAGGAATCCACAGATGTCCTGAGGAACCGAACCACCAGAGCAAGGTAACAGGCAAACTTGATCACTGGTGATGGAAGAGTAGCAGGGGGCAGGGAGTGACTGACTGGGAAGGAGCAGGAGGGAACCTCTGGTGTGCTCAGAATGTTCCTGATCCTCATCTGGGTAGTAGTTACACACAGCGTGCCGCATGCTAGGACTCACATGCTGTGTGTGTGTATTACACCTCAGCAAGCTTTACCAATGGCAACGGTCCTCTAAGAGCCCCAGCGGGCAGGAATCACACACTGGAGCAGGTCCTCCGAGCATGATTTTCTAAGGATTTTTGTGCACAGCCAGCAGGAGCATTGTAGATATGTTTATGGAGACCTATTTCACCACAGACACCAAAAACCTTACAGTGGGTCCTTGATTCAATTCTGCTTCGGTCATTTTCTGCTAAGGATTGTGCTACAGATGTGCACACAGACTTAGATTTCAAGAATATTTATCACAGCAGAACAAATACAAGAGGGAGGCAGCAACAACACCGACCCAGAGACAACTGTGTGATACCACGGACTCATTAAAATTGACATTTAAAAATGTAAATGAAAAACGACTACAATATATTAATTACAATTAAAGAGCAGGTCACCCAACAAGCTGACACCTAAGATATATGAAGAATATACTCAATATGATTAACTATGATTAGCTAAGGTCATGAGGGGTTATGGGATTTCTTAAAATTTTATCATTTTTCCCTAAAATGTAAATATATTACTTATTAATAAGAAAAAATACACAATCACACTTCTTAAAAATAAAGGTGAGTTTTCAACTCTAAAACTGAGTACCAGGGGCGCCTGGGTGGTTCAGTGGGTTAAAGCCTCTGCCTTCGGCTCAGGTCATGATCTCAGGGTCCTGGGATCGAGCCCCGCATCGGGCTCTCTGCTCAGCAGGGAGTCTGCTTCCTAGTCCCTCTCTGCCTGCCTCTCTGCCTACTTGTGATCTCTATCTGTCAAATAAAATAAATAAAATCTTTAAAAAAATAAAATAAATAAAATAAAACTGAGTACCAGACCCCACACAACTCCCATATTCCCCATGGATTCAGAGCCCTGCTGCCTGCAGAAGCGCTCTATCGATGCTCATCACAGTGGCTGAGACAGATTAAATAAAGGAATAACATTCCAGATTTCCTGTCTCTTATCCAACTGTGCAGATTGGTTACACAAATCCAAATCCATACATACATTAGATCTCACTGAACTGCGTACGCCCTGAGAAAAAGTTATAAGCAATTCCCTGTAAAAATACGAAAGTATTTCTGACAGCAAAAGTTTTCAGATGCTGTAAAGAAAAAAAAAAAAACTAAAAAGGCACGACCTTCCCTGATTAATCAAGTCTCCCTCAAGAGAAGGCTACCACTTCCCCAGGTAATCTCATCGCCTCAGATGAAACCATGTTTCTCTGTGAAGTGGAGGTGATCGCGGCTCTCTCGGAGTACTCACAAAGGTTTGGTGTGATTATGAAACGGAACACTATGACCGGGGCCCGCTGGTTGTGGTCACCGTCATGCCCACAGCCTGAACACCACCTCCCTCCAGGAAGCTCCCTTCTCTGAATTCTGTGTGGTAGGGGCACGTGGCTGACTATTAGGGAGCACTGCATAAGGTGTACCCTGTAGCTCGCCCAGACGCCCAGCTCCTCCTGGAGCCACCGAATGCCATACAGAGCTAAAGCTGGGAGCAGTGGCTCACCGAGGACACCAATGCCGAGGGCCCAGGTACCTCAGCTCACAAACCCATCACAAGCATATACATTTAACTCTAGCTTTAAGATGTTTCTCCTCTTACTTCTCAGTCAAAAAAGACTTTAAGCCGAGTAAACCAACAACAAACCCTAAGATAAAACATTTAACCGTGTTAATTTCCAAAGCCCTACGGTTGTCTTCAGCTTCTCAAGGTCACACCTCCCTGCTGAATGATTACCGAGGGTTGCTGACACGGTACACAGAAAAAAAAAAAAACAAAAAACTCTTAGGATATCCAGCCTCTAAGAGAAAAAGCAAATAGCTCAGAATGCAGCCAGCTATGGCAAAGGAACCACCAACAAAGCCAAACACAGAGGGGCCCCTGAGCATCTGGGAATCTGCCTGTTCCTTTGCCTCCTCAAAGGAAACGAGTCACAAGACTGCTCAAAATGGGAAATGAGAAGGGCAGAAGCCCGGAAACCAGTGCATCCTGAATTTCGTGCTGCTTCCAAGGAGTGAGCCCGCCTGCTGTGTCAGTTATTTACACAGTGGGCAGGTGAGGCTGACAGCTTGAAGGGGTTATTTTAGAGGGAGAGCTGTAAGTCTGATCATGAGAAGGTTCTGGACCCTGGGGTCCCAGCACGCATCTCCAGCTTCCAAGCTGACCCTCCCTTCAGACAGGGTTTAAGAGGCAGCAGGGCAAGCATTGTCTTTGTATTTAAATCACCTCAAGGGGGCCCATATCTCCAGGCACAACCAGAAGCCAGGGAGGAGAGGGAAGGGGGAGAGGGAGAGGGTACCTCCACTCCTATCTGCTGGCTGCACTTCTGGAGCGCCTGATCCATGAAGCTAAATGCGTGAACAGAACAGAAGGAAGAATCTGGGAAGACTGGAAGACTAGAAGAGCTGTTCATGGACTAGTCTCAACCTGAACCACAGAAACACCTCTGCCTCCCTGCCCTCCTCCCCTCGGCTGGGCACCAGGTGCCTCCCTACTGCACTCCAGATGCAGATCCAAGCTCGGGGTGCCCAGTGCCGATGCCTCTCTCTGGCACAGGGACTCTAGGGCATCAGCGGGACTCCTAGACAGCACCTGTGATCTCTAATTTAAAACCAAAACCAAAATCCCCAACCAGCCCAAGCCAGCACAAGCAATACATATTTATGTGTAAGACACCTATGCACACATACACATTCACTTATCTACACACACACACACACACACACACACACACACGCTTTTGCAGCAGAA
>NW_026741091.1:0-5918 GCF_022355385.1 Mustela nigripes
CCTGGACAGTTCCTGGCAGCCCCAGAGGGAGGCTCCGGGGCCAGGGCCGGGTGGGTGCGGGCGGGCGCCGGCGGCAGGAACACTTCCCGGGTCACGAACTTGGGCAACAGCAGGTCAGAATCAGCCCCGAGGACAGCTGTGCCCCGGAGGGTGGGAGAGCCCCATGCCAGCCCCAGGGTCTGTGGACCATGAGCCCGTGGGTGGCCATCTGTCCTGCGCAAGGGACAGACGTCACCTACACCTTTACCTTCTCCTTTCTGTGGGCGCCCCCACCCCCGGGCCACCCACCGTGCCTGCCCTCCTGAAGGTCACAGTCCTTCCTGGTGTTTCTCCCGTTTCACTCTCCCCTCAGGCTTCCGCTCCTCCCTGGTCACCGCACCCGCCCATGGCAGGAAGGGGCGCGGGCGGCTTCTGGTGGCCCCGAGGATGGGCCTGGCCAGCCGCGAGCGCTCTGTGAACATGGGATGCTGAGTAACAGCGACGGACGGGCAGCAACGGGCGGCGGCGGCTGCGGGCATCGGCGGGGTGGCCCCTCGGGGGGCGGTGCACGCGCGGGCAGTCGGGCAGGTTCCGCGTGGCTCTGTGTGCTGGTGAAGGCCACACGGTGGGAATCCTGCCTCTGCTCGCTCCCACGTTTTCCTGACGCGCTTCCCGGGGCTCCTTGTCTGAGCTGTCACCAGGGACCCAGGAGCTCCAGGGGTGTCCCTGGTAGAAGAACATGTCCCGCTGACCCCTGTTGTCCGGGCAGCCCCCACAGGGGATATGGGCGCCCCGTGTCCCAGGCGGAGCCCGACACGCCCGACGGTTAACCTGCTCATGGTGGGGGAGGCGGGCTTCGGGGCGGAGGAAGGAGCAGCATGGGGGACAGCTGCCTCCAGCGCGTCCCACAGAGGGACAGCCTCGCTCTCCTGATGCCCAGAAGTGTTGGGCCTTCCCGGGTGGCCCACAGCTTGTGCTCGGGGCCTCAGTGCCCCTGTGTCATCATCGCCCGTGTCTTGGAGGATAAGGTCGCTTCTGCTCTAGCTCTGGGTTCTCTTCCGTGGGGACCAGGTGTCCCTGTGCCAGGAGGGAGCCCACCCCTCCTGCGGGATGGTGGGCCTGGGCCCACTGAGCTCCTGACTCGGGGACAAGGCGGTCACTCAGGTGTGGCCCTCCGGTGGCATCCAAGCCCCGTGACCCCGGCATCTCCTGGGGCAGGTGACAGGTCTCAATGTGGGCGTGGCTCCTGCTCAGGGAGGCTCTGCGCCGGGGGACCACGGTTCCACTTGGGTGGGGGTTGAGCAAAGGGTGGAGGAACGGACCTTCCTGCTGCCCAGTGAGGCGGGCGTCGGGCGGGCTCTGCAGGGGCACCCTGCGCATAGCAGCCCCTCCGGCCCTCCCATTCCGCCTGCAGCCCTGGGACAGCCTGCCACGGTCAGCGTGTTCATGGTGTGCACTGAGCCACTGGCAGTGCAGTGGGTGGGCTGGCGTCCCCCCAAAACCTGTGTCCCCCTGGAACCTCTGAATGTGACCTTATTTGGAAAAAAGTCCTGTACAGCTGTGATGACATCCGATGAGGCCCACGGGAGCAGGGGCTAATGTCTAGTGTCCTTTTAAGAGAAAATGGACACAGTGGGGACCCAGGGAGGAGGCCGTGTGACGACGGAGCCAGAATCTGGAGGGACAGAGACAGGGGGCGCCTGGCATCGCCGCAGCGCCCGGGGATGAAGAGGCCCGGACCCTCCCTGGGGCCTTCGGAGGGAGCATGGCCCTGTCCACACCTTGACCCTGGGCTTTGGGTCTCTGAACTGGGGGAGAACTGGCTTCTGTGCACCACAGACCCCAGCGGGCCGGGCCCGGTGGTTCTGGCAGGCGTCCCCTGTGCCGCGGCTGCGAGGCGGGAGGCTGTGCTCCTGATCCCACCCGGCTTCCAGACGGATCTGCCGGTGAGAAGCCAACGCCGTTTTCTGGTGAACTTGGGAGGCGCAGGTCCCACCACCTACGGGAACATCTGCCTGGCACGGGGCTCAGAGGTGCTGTCGTGTTCCTGCCTGTGGGGGCCAGCACGGGGCCAGACAGTTGTCTGTCCAGAAACGGTGTTCCGTGGAGCTCCGCTGCAGACACACGTGGGGTGAGAAGCCGTGTCTGGCCTCCCGCGGTTTGTGCTGTCTGGGGAGTGGGAGACCCAGGCCCCGGGGGTCCCACTTTCCCAGGTCGCTGCCCCAGCCAGTGGGGCCTGGGAGGAGACTGGGCCCTGCAAGCGCTCCCCCTGCTCCCCGCCCCTGGGACTCCCCGTGCTTTGGAAGTGGGGTCGGAGAGCAGGCCTGTCCCTGCGGGAGCTGGGAGTTAACGTTCTTAGGCTGAACTCCCGGGGCCAGGGAGGGTCAGTGGGACTTTATTCTGTGAGAGCCCCTCTTGCATGCGCCGCCTTGTCTCCCGGGGACCCCTCCCCCCAGCAGGCGTCTGCGTGGCTCAGGAGCAGGAGTCTGCGTTTTGCTGGGTGTGACCGTGGGGCTGGCACCCGACGCCCCCAGGCTTGCACACCCGTGGGTCCCTTTCTCCTGGAAACAGCCCCCCCGGTGCGGGCTCCCTCCCTGCACGGATCCGCGGCATACCGGGAGGACCCCGCGGCCCGGCCCCCCGCGCAGCGGGTGCTCGTGTTGGTGCTGACGTCGCTGTCACAGAACAGACACTGTAGTGAGCCAAAGGGGCCCCCGGGGTGTCACCAAACAGCGTCTCTGTTTTTTATACATTTCGTATTTATTCATTTGAGAGAGAGCACGCGGGCACGAGTGGGGAGAGGGAGAAGCAGGTTTCCCGCCGAACCCAGAGCCCATGCGGGGCTGGATCCCAGGACCCCGGGATCATGACCTGAGCCAAAGGCAGATGCTTCTGGGGTGGCCCCACAGAGAATCTCCTAAAAGCCAAGCTACTGCCGTGGGATGGATGGCAGCTCCCCAGAAAAGCAAACAGAATTACCTACGATCCCACGACGCCAAGCCGTGCCCCAGAGGTCTGGAAGTGGACCTTGGAGAGTTCTTTCCGCCCCCGTGTTCCCAGCAGCTCTGTCCACACCGGCCAGAGGAGGGGGGCAGCCCGAGCGCCCATGCACAGGCGCATGGATGAGCAGGACGCGGCCCGGCCACACCTCGGAACGGGGCTCCCCCTTACAAAGGAGGGAATTTTTGCACCTGCTACCATGTGGTTGGAGCTGCAGGACATGGTGCCTGGACACATCAGCCCGGCTCAGACGGACCAGTCCTGGAGGTTCCACTTACATGAGGGCCCAGAAGAGTCAAGTTCATGGGGACCGTAGGATGGGGGGCTGGGGGCCAGGGGAAGACAGACATTGTCTAACAGGACAGAGTCTAGTGTGGGCAGCAGACCGCCTTCTGGGGGCGGACGGAGGGGACCGCGCACAGCGGCGTGGGCGCGCTGACGCCCCCCGACTGCGCACTCGGAAATGCTGGGATGGTGTGATGCACGTTCTGTGTATTTTGCCATAATTAAAAGTCTAATTGCCCGCAGCACCCCATCTCTGGGCACTCCTGTCCTTTCGTCCCGAGGCTGCCCTCCTGATCCTTTTTCCGGGAGCACTCATCTTGGGAGGGGTCTCACTCTCTTTCCTCCGAAGGCCCCTGAGCCCCGTCCCCTGGCCCCGACCGCTCTTCTGCAGAAAGGCCAGGGTGGCCTGCCCTGAAACCTCCTTTGAAAACCCTCTTGTGCCAAATAATCTTGGGGTTTGCACCGAAGCTGGGTGCTCGGTGTGTGTGAAGCCTGGTTCTAAAATGAGCCCAGCCTCAGGCCCGGCCTCCTGTGGAAGGGAGGTGGCGTCCAGAGGCGGCTTCCCGTGGGAGGGGCCCCATGGATCTTTTTGGCCAGGGCACTGGGTAACCTGGTGTCACAGGAGGGACTCTGGTTTGATCCAGGCAGGGAATGAGCCGCCCTGGGCTGCCTTCTGCTACCTGGCCAGTGTTAGGACACGCCGGGGCGCGGTCACCTTCTCTCCAGTGGGGGTGCCCAGGGCAGCCTGCCACTGTCTGATCCCAGGTCCCAGACCACATGGCCTTCCTCATCCCCCTGCCAGGCTGGTGGGATCTCCAGGGCTCGTATCTGTGGGGCAGCCCGGAGGAGCACGGAGCTGGTGTTGCCGACTTTCAACAAGGGGTGGCGGCAGGAGGACCCAGCAGGAAGCAGGGCAGTCCGTAGACCTCAGGCTGGCCCTGATGTGGGGTCCTGAGGCCCCCGTGGCAGGGGGTGGCAGTGGTCACGAAGGCGGGACCGTGAGACTGCGGCGGTGGTGGCCCACAGCTGGAGGAGCCTGAGCTCTCGGGACCCCCACCCACCACTCCCGTCCTCTCCACGGGGCAGAGGAGGAGCAGGCACGGGGCGGTGAGGGGGCCCGCCCAGGTCCCCAGCAAACAGGTCGCAGCAGGCCGGCCTGCAGTCCGCGCTCTTGGCCACAGCACCCACACCTCACTGCCCCATCGGCTGCGTGGCCCAGAGGACCGCTAACTAGGGTGGAAACCCGGCTCTGTGCGGGGCACCCCGCACATCCAGTGACCTGTGGTCGGACCCCATCACTGTGTCTCCAGGGCTGGAACCTGGGTGGGACCCTTCAGAGGACGTTTTTATCGGTGTTAGAGCAGGGTTGGAACTGCGGGGCCTGGGGGTAGGGGCGGGAGTCCACGTCCAACTCTGCCTTGACTGGGCTGTGTGCCCTGGAGGCTGGGAGCTGCTTGGCCACCCTCCCTCGGGGTGGGCGGGGGGGGGGGGGGCGGCTGCCCTCCTGGGGCTGGTGAGGATTCAAGGAAGGCCCTCACAGCCTCGGCGTGCAAAGGTCGGGACATTTTCCCCCTCCCACTTGTCTCTTGGGGGTAGCGGGTCCCCTCTGCAGCGGCTCCCCTGCTGGGAGCCCGGAGCCCTAACCGGAAGGCGGGGCTGGGGAGGGGGCCCTGTGATGCTGCTGTCTCAGCATCTGCCTGTCTCCAGCGCAGGCTGTGTCCCCTCCCCACCCTGGAGACACCACCCCCACCTCCAGGATGGAGGGACAGCAGGAGGAACCAGGAAGACCCCCGAGACATTTCTCTCTCAAGAAATGGAACCGAAAACTTATGTGTCTCTAGGTGTCTCCCTGTCAGCACACAGGGCTTCCGCGGTCCTGGGGCGAGGGAGGTGCCACGCACAGTAACGGGGGACTGTGGCCAACACTCCTTATGCTGGGGCGGGGATGATAAGGGGCCCTGTTGGGACCCACGCCGACACCACCCTGCCCCCACCCCACTCCCCAAGCTGTGCATCCCAAGCCCGACGACCAAGAAAGACCCAGGCAGACTGCCGGCTGCTTCATCCCTTTATTGCTGGAGGAGGAGGCTCAGAGCAGGGGCCCCGAGGACCCCGCGGCCTGAGCAGGAGCAGGTCCGGGAGCCCCGGGTGGGCTCGGTCCCTCCAGATTCCTCTGATGGGGCAGGAAGGGGACGATGTCATCTCTGGGACCTGAAACGGACGCGGGCTCCCCTGTGACTCCCGGGGAGCCTGCTGGGCCCTCGCCAGCCCCTCCCGGCCTGGGGGTGAGGGACGGCCTCTCCGCCTCCGGCTGAGTGGTGGGCAGCCCACGCCAGGCCCCACACCCTTGCCTAGAAGAGGCCGCGGGGACATCTGTGCGAGAGCTTGACTGGGACATGGGGAGGACATCCCAGGAAGGCCACGGGAGAGAGGGTGTCCGTGGCCAGCCTGGCCCCTGCGGTCACCAGGAGGGACACCAGGTTCCAGCCATTCCCGCAGAGGGACCAAGGCCTGACAGAGGGGAACTAGGGGTCTCCTGGGACGCCCCCCACAGTGCGTGTGCCCAGGACGTGGCGGCAGGGCTGGTACGTTACCGCAGGAGCAGGTCAGGCAGGAGCTCCCCTAGACGCGGCACTGCTCTGTTGGTGGGGGAG
>NW_026741092.1:0-5917 GCF_022355385.1 Mustela nigripes
CAAGAAATGGGCAGACGACATGAACAGACATTTCTGCAAAGAAGACATCCAGATGGCCAACAGACACATGAAAAAGTGCTCCATATCACTTGGCATCAGGGAAATACAAATCAAAAGCATAATGAGATATCACCTTACACCAGTCAGAATGGCTACAATCAACAAGTCAGGAAATGACAGATGCTGGCGAGTATGTGGAGAAAGGCGAACCTTCCTACACTGTTGGTGGGAATGCAAGCTGGTGCAACCACTGGAAAACAGCATGGAGGTTCCTCAAAATGTTGAAAATAGAACTGCCCTATGACTCAGCAATTGCACTACTGGGTATTTACCCTAAAGATACAAACGTAGTGATCCAAAGGGGCACGTGCACCCGAATGTTTATAGCAGCAATGTCCACAATAGCCAAACTATGGAAAGAACCTAGATGTCCATCAACAGATAAATGGATAAAGAAGAGGTGGTATATATACACAATGGAATACTATGCAGCCATCAAAAGAAATGAAATCTTGCCTTTTGCGACAATGTGGATGGAACTAGAGCATATCATGCTTAGCGAAATAAATCAAGTGGAGAAAGACAACTATCATATGATCCCCCTTATATGAGGAAGTGGTGATGCAACATGGGGGCTTAAGGGGGTAGGAGAAGAATAAATGAAACAAGATGGGATTGGGAGGGAGACAAACCATAAGTGACAATCTCACAAAACAAATTGAGGGTTGCTGGGGGGAGGGTGGTTGGGAGAAGGGGTGTGGGGTTATGGACATTGGGGAGGGTATGTGCTTTGGTGAGTGCTGTGAAATGTGTAAACCTGGCGATTCACAGACCTGTACTCCTGGGGATAAAAATATATTATATGTTTATAAAAAAAAAATAAAAGAAATGAATATATATAATATATAATATGTGTAATATATATGAGATATATATAAAATTCTAATTTTAAATATATATATAACAAATACCATATTTAAAAGTAGAATTATGGAATCTTGATCCAGTATATTACAGAAGTCTATTCATTATCACTATGTTTTGCATTATTCTGGCAAGAAAAATAAATACAAGTATAATAAAAAGAAGAAAAACAAAATAGTCTTAACATGAAGCATTATTATTTACATAGAAAATCCAAAGAATATACATGTAAACTATTATAACTACTAAGTAAATTTAGCATAATCATTGAATAAAATGCCAATATACAAAAATTAAATTGCATTTCTATACATCAGCTACAAGCTATTAGAAAGTGAAAAAGAAGAATATATATTTGTAGTAACATTAAAATAATCAAATATGTAATTATCAAGGATAATTTAAAATAAAATTCCTAGGTAGTATTCATTTATTTTTACCTGAAGAAATTGACAAAATGATTCTAAAACTTATATGGAAAGGCAAAGTACCAAGAAAAGTAGACACTTGTAAGGAAAAGCAAAGTTGAAGGGCTTGCACAGTTAGATTTATTTTCAGTTTACAATAATTAAAACAGTGTCCCTGAAATAAGAATTAAGAAGCAGGTAGGCTGAAGATAATAAAAAGTAGATCCAAATCTAGTTATATAGTAACGTCATTTATAACAATAATTGCCTCTCTGTATATGCTGCATCGGTTTAATATTCGGATGGGGAAAAAGTGAATCTTGATTCTTACTTTTACTATACATTGAAAATTGATTCCAAATGAATTATATATAGGCCTAAATAGAAAAAGAAAATAATTTTCCAGCAGAAAATTATAGAAGAATATATTCTGCTTTCCTTGGGGTGAGAAATTTCTCTAAGATAAAAATAAGACAGAAAAAAATTAAAAATAAAGGGAAATATTGATAAATTGGGTCTTATTAAACTTAAGAACTTGAGGGGCACCTGGGTGGTTTGATGGTTGAGCACCTGCCTTTGGCTCAGGTCATGATCTCCAGGCCATGAAATGGAGCCACAGACCTGATTCCCAGCACAGCAGAGTCTGCTTCTCCCTCCTCTCTCTCCCTCTTTTTGCCCCTCCCCCTGCTTGTGCTCTCTCTCTCTCTTTCTCTCTCTCTCAAATGAATAAATAAAATTTAAATAAATAAATAAATAAAATTCAGAACTTGAGTTTATAAAATACGTCACAATTAAGAGAGTGAAAATTCAAATAGAGAGTAAGAGAACATATTTAGAACACATATCTCAGACCAAAGATTTATATCCATTAATATATGAAGATTATTATATATCAGTGAGAAAGGACAGACTGTATAATAAGAAAATGAGAAAATGATTAGGAAATGCTTTTCAATAGATGATTCTAAAATTAAAACTAAACATACTAAAAGATATTTAACATTGTTAGTCATAACCACAATGATATATGTATATATATAGAGAGAGAGAGAGAGAGTGAGAGAGAGAGATTGAGAGAGAGATCTCCCCCCAAATTATCTACACTAACCGAAAAAAAACGGAATACGAAGATTTGGTAAAGGTATAGTGTGATTGGAATTGCATATATTGTAGGCAGGTTTGTAAATTGGCATGACCAACACCTGGGTGGCTCAGTTGGTTGGGCAGCTGCCTTCAGCTCGGGTCATGATCCCAGCGTCCTGGGATGGAGTCCCACATCGGGCTCCTTGCTCAGCAGGGAGCCTGCTTCTCCCTCTGTCTGTGCCTGCCATTCTGTCTACCTGTGCTCACTCTCTCTCCCTCTCTCTCTCTGACAAAAAATAAAATCTTAAAAAAAAATCTTTAAAAATAGTAAAGCCAAATGTATGCATACTCTCTAATGCAGCAATTCCACCCCTAGATATATATATAGTATATATATATACATATATATGTTTACATCAGAAAGATGTATAAAATTGTGTAAAGCAGCATTATTTGTAATCATGCCAAAGTGGAAATAACCCAAATGCCATCAGCAATGGAAGGGGTAAATAAATGGTAGATTATTTCATATGGAATATAGTTTAGTAATCTAAATTAATAAATCACTGCAATGCACAACAGCATGAATGAATCGTACAAATCACTGCTCCATGCAACAATATAGATGAATTTAAGATTATAATCTTGAGTGAAAGAATCCAGAATCAAGAACACATAGTGTATGATTTCATTTATATAAACTCAAAACCAAGGAATGCTAATGTTTGATGATAGAATTCACAATAATCATTCTTTGGAGCATAATGTCCAGGGACACAAGAAATGTTCCTGGTTTTCATGGTAATTTCCATGAGTTTTCACACACTAATGTTCTCATTGTGAAAATTCAAGAAACTATATACATATCATGCAAACGTTTTCCATTCTGCACAATTTACTTCAGAAAAATATTTGACTAACATTGTTTTGAGGAAAATGTTGTTTTTCAAATAATTACCATATTTCTATTACATAGGATATATAGAACCAAACAAGAATATAGTTGTTTCTATATTCACTGTCATGCCATACCATTTACTTCTGAGTAAGACAGAATATAGAAAAAATTCTATATAGAATAGAGAATATTTTCTCTTTTAGAGGAGGAAATGGGACATATACCCTTTTCATGCTTTCTTTATCCAAATATCAGCTGATATTTATGGGAGGAAGATTTTTTAATATAAATCATAATAAATAAACTTTAGATACGAAGACTTTTTTAACATCCATATCTTTATTTTATTTTTTCTTATGTTCCAAAATTTATGGTTTATGCACCATACCCAGTGCTCCATTCAATACGTGCCCTATTATTAATACCAACAACCAGGCTCACCCAACCCCCGAGCCAACTCCCCTCCAAAACGCTCAGTTTGTTTCTCAGAGCCCACAGTGTCTCGTGGTTCGCCTCCCGCTCTGATTCCCCCCAACTCACTTCTCCTCTCCATCTCCCAAAGTCTTCCATGTTATTCCTTATGCTCCACAAGTAAGTGAAACTATATGATAATTGACTTTCTCTGCTTGACTTATTTCACTCAGCATAAACTCTTCCAGTCCCATCCATGTTGATAACAAATGTTGGGTATTCATCCTTTCTGATAGAGGCATAATACTCCATTGTATATATGGACCATATCTTTTTTATCCATTCATCCATTGAAGGGTATCTTGGCTCTATCCATAGTTTGGTGACTGTGGCCATTCCTGCTATGAACATTGGGGTACAGATGGCCCTTCTTTTCACTACATCCGTATCTATGGGGTAAATACTCAGTAGAGCAATTGCCAGGTCCTAGGGTAGCTCTATTTTTAATTTCTTAAGGAATTTCCACACTGTTTCCCAAAGTGGCTGGACCAACTTGCATTCCTACCAACAGCATAAGAGGGTTCCCCTTTATCCACATCCTCTCCAATACTTGTTTATTATCTTGTTGATTTTGACCATTCTAACTGGTGTAAGGTGGTCTCTCAATGTGCTTTTAATTTGAATCCCCCTGATGGCTAATGATGATGAACACTTTTTCATGTGTGTGTTAGCCATTTGAATGTCTTTTTTGGAGAAGTGTCTGTTCATGTCTTCTTCCCATTTTTTGACGTGATTATCTGTTTTGTGTGTGTTGAGTTTGAAGAGTTCTTTATAGATCTTGGATATCAGCCCTTTGTAGTGTCATTTGCGAATATCTTCTCCCATCCCGTGGGTTGCCTTTTTGTTTTGTTGACTGTTTCCTTTGTTGTGCAGAAACTTTTCATCTTGATGAAGTCCCAAAAGTTCATTTTCGCTTTTGTTCCTTTGCCTTTGGGGACATGTCTTGAAAGAAGTTGCTGTGGCCAATGTTGAAGAGGTTACCGCCTATGATCTCCTCCTTTTGATAGATTTGATAGATTCCTGCCTCACATTGAGGTCTTTTATCCATTTCGAGTTTATCTTTATGTATGGTGTAAGAGAATGGTTGAGTTTCCTTCTTCTATACATGGCTGTCCAGTTTTCCCAGCACCATTTATTGAAGGGACTGTTTTTTTTTTTTTTTCCCACTGTATATTTTTTCCTGGTTTGTCAAAGATTAGTTGACCATAGAGTTGTGAGTCCATATCTGGGCTCTCTACTCTGTTCCACTGGTCTATGTATCTGTTTCTGTGCCAGTACCATGCTGTCTTGGTCATCACAGCTTTGCAGTAAAGCTTGAAACAGGCAACACGATGCCCCCTGTTTTGTTTTTATTTTTGAACATTTCCTTAGCAATTCTCTGTCTCTTCTTCTTCCAAACAAATTTTAGGATTGTTTGTTCCAGCTCTTTGTAAAATGCTGGTGGAATTTTGATCAGGATGGCATTGAAAGTGTAGCTGGTCTATGCAATATAGACATTTTAACAATGTTTATTCTTCTGATCCATGAGCATGGAACACTCTTCCATCTTCTTGTGTCTTCTTCAATTTCTTTCATGAGTGTGCTGTAGTTCCTCAAGTACAAATCCTTTACCTCTTTGGTTAGGTTTATTCCCAGGTAGCTTATGGTTCTTGGTGCTATAGTAAATGGAATCAGTTCTCTAATTTCCCTTTCTATATTTTAATTGTTAGTGTATAAGAAAGTGACTGAGTTCTATGCATTGATCTTGTATCCTGCCACATTAATTGCTTTATGAGTTCTAGTAGTTTGGGGGGTGGAGTCTTTTGGGTTTTCCATATAAAGTATCATGTCATCTGCAAAGACAGAGAGTTTGACTTCTTCTTTTCCAATCTAAATACCATTTCTTTCTTTCTTTTTTTTTTTTGTCTGATTGCTGTTGCTAGGACTTCTAGTACTATGTTGAACAACAGTGGTGAGAGTAGACATCCTTGTCATGCTCCTGATCTTAAAGGGAACATTCTTTTTTTTTTAAGGGTTTTTTTTATTATTTTTTATTTTTTATAAACATATATTTTTATCCCCAGGGGTACAGGTCTGTGAATCACCAGGTTTACACACTTCACAGCACTCACCAAAGCACATACCCTCCCCTATG
>NW_026741093.1:0-5913 GCF_022355385.1 Mustela nigripes
CATTTGGCCAGTGGTTTATCGATCTTATTGATTCTTTGAAAAAGCCAGCTTCTAGTTTCGGTGATGCATTCTACTGAATCTCTATTTTCTATCTCATTGATCTCTGCTCTAATCTTGATTATTTCCTTTTTTGTGTGGGGGTTGGCTTAATTTGTTGTTGATTCTCCAGCTCTTTAAGGTGTAAATAGAGCTGGTGTTTTCTGTATGTTTCAATTGTTTTGAGGGAGGCTTGGATGGCTCTGTATTTCCTCCTTTGGACTGCCTTTGCTGTATCCCATAGGTTTTGGACCAATGTGTCTTCATTCTCATTGGTTTCCATGAATTGTTAAAGTTCTTCTTTGATTTCCTGGTTGATCCAAACATTCTTAAGCAAGGTGGTCTTTAGCTTCCAGGTGTTTGAATTCCTTCCAAACTTTTTCTTGTGGTTGAGTTCCTGTTTCAAAAGACTGGTCTGAGAATATGGAAAGACCTAAACATTTTTATAGAATTGAGTTGAAGACTGCTAGTTCATCACAGTTATTCACTTTTTGTCTCCTTAGGGTTATACAGTGTTTACCTGGGTACATAGTCATTCTGAATAAAGACTCTTTATTGCTATTGCTGCATGCACCTTGGAACTTAGCATCATTGGTCAGGATCTTGGCTATGCACCCCCCCAGCTAGTCTACTTCGGCTTGGTATGGCCTGCCACTGTGCCCACACACTGGTTGGGAGGGGTCCCAGGCACATCACAAGGGCTCCAGCCTCACTCAGAGCAGGTATGGAAACCCCCAGAGCCCAGAGCATGGTGTGAGCATCACTCACTAGTCTTCTCTGGTTGTCTTTCACTCTGTGTGGAGTTTGCCACTTGTAGGCAGTTGTAATTTTCACTTGTCCTTTGTTCCCCCTCCCTCCTCCTGTTTGTACCCTGTTCCCCCAGAACCTGGCTTTTATCCTGCCTCCTCCCCACCAGTCACATTTCCCCAGGTCCTCACAACATCCTTTAAAGTAGATTCCCTACAAAATATATACACCTACACGTCCTTCATGCTAGATCACAGTGCAGCTCAGTTCAGCATTCTGATATATTGTCATGCTGGTTAGACTTCCTGTTCTGTATCAGGGATGAAAGGATGGAGCTAAGGGCTGGAGAAGCATCATCAACAAGGTTAAAGAAGGATATGGTCCAGGTCCAGCACAGCCCACTCTATCCTCTAGCTATCACAAACAACACTTGCTGGATTCTAGGCATGGGGGCCAAAAAAAAAAAAAAAAAAAAGATAGCCCTTGCCCATAGGAGCTCAAAAACTAGCAGAAGAGCAAACTAGTAACAAGAGTAATAAAGTAAAGGGTGACAGAGATTGTATGGACATGAACGTGAGTTTCCTGGGAGGAGAAAAAAGGGAGCAAGCACAGGCTGGGAGAATTTCTGTGTTGAGTGCTGAAGCTGACTGAGAGGTAACCAGGGGGTTGCAAAGCCTCGGAAAAAAGATAGCTCAAGGTCTGTTTCATTTTCAGAGAACTGAGAAGGCCCCACTGATCTGAAGTCTAAATGAGAATAGACTAGCAGTGGGAGGGCTGGAAAATTGGCAGGGCAATGTTCAGAAGGAAGGACCTGACAAACAATTTCAGCTGAAGGTCTTGAAGGGCTTTAGGCAGAATAGGGACAACACAGTTGTATGTTTTAGAAAGCACATCTGGCCACTATACAGAGGTGACAAGCGCAAGTACAGACAGTGGACTTTAGTGCTTTTGCAATCCTCTGGAGGCATTCGGAGGGCCCGACCCAGGAAGGTGTGGCCCTGATGAGGAGGGAGTGAAGAGGGAGAGAGAGAACATGCAGAAAACTACAGGACTCAGCAACTGAGTCAACGTGAGGAGGAGAGAGAAGGGCTGTGACCTTCATTAAGTGGGGAGTCCACAAGAAGCAGCACATTGTAGGGAAAAAAATAAGTATTTCAGTTTGAAACTTGACTGGTTGAATTTGAACTGCTTGTCAAACATGGAAGTGGAATATCCAGTTGGCAGTTGGATGTTTGGGGCTTTAAGAGAAAAAGAGTTGGGTGCCTGGGTGGCTCAGTTTGTTAGGCATCTGCCCTCGGTTCAGGTCATGATCACAGGATTCTTGAATCAAGCCCCACTTTGGGTTCGCTGCTGGGCAGAGAGTCTGCTTCTCCCTCTGCCTCTCTCCCCAGCTCATGCTCTCCCCTCCCCTGTCAAATAAATAAAGTCCTTAAAAAAAGAGAAAGAGGGGCACCTGGGTGGCTCAGTGGGTTAAGCCTCTGCCTTTGGCTCAGGTCATGATCTCAGGGTCCTGGGACCTGGGCCCTGCATTAGGCTTTCTGCTCAGCGGGGAGTCTGCTTCCCCTTCTCTCTCTGCCTGCCTCTCTGCCTACTTGTGTTTGCTGTCTGTCAAATAAATAAATAAAATCTTTTAAAAAGAGCAAGAAAGAAAATCACTAGAAGAATATTTATTTATTCATGTATTTATTTTTAAAGATTTTATTCATTTATTTGACAGAGAGGGAGAGAGATCACAAGCAGGTAGAGAGGCTGGCAGTGAGGGAAGGCTGGGGATGCAGGCTCCCTGCTGAGCAGAGAGCCCAATGCGGGGCTCAATCCTAGGACCCCGAGATCATGACCCGAGCTGAAGGCAGAAGCTTAACCCACTGAGCCATCCAGGTGCCACTAGAATATTTAAAAAAGAGAGAGAGAGAAAGAGAGAACCAGAGTGAGGGCAGACTAGAAATACTGAGGAATACTATGCAATCAGCACAAGGTTGGTAACTTAAGACAGGGGACGAGGAAGGCACCCAGAGACTGGCAGAGAGCAGGGAGCCAAGTCTAGGACCCTTGTGATGAAAATATCTAGAGAAGAGAAAAGGAGGACCACAAGGGAGCACTGAGAAGGAATAGTCAGAGAAGCCACAGGATAGGCAGGACGGCCCTGCCAGGGACCCAGAGTGCAACTGGCCCATGCCCTGAAGCCTAGAAGATAAGGAATGAAGACAAGCCTCTTAATTTGATGACTGGAAAGACAGTGGGGGCACTGAGAGGGGGGTAAGGACCATGCAGCCCAAGGGCTCTGATCAGCCCCAGGGGCCAGTTCTGGGGACAGATTTTGGCACCTGGAAGCTATATGGATCCCAGTATGTTATTTAACTACTTAAGCATCATTTCCCACCTCTGTAAAAGGACAATTTTACAACTATGGCCTGGGATTGTTGTGAGGATTAAAATAAGGTTGTGCATGGAAGAAACCCAGCATAAAATGAGTAACTGTGGTTGCTTCCACCCAAACCTTGGAGTCCCCCATTTTCTCTCCTACAACCCACCTCCAGTTGGAGGCGCTTCCTGTCTGCCAGACCACCCCAAATACCCATATAACCACTCCTCACCCCTTCCATCCTGGTCCAAGCCACCTCCATCTCAGTCAGTTACTGCCGCTGCCGCCACCACGACCACTACTACTACTACTACTACTGCTACTACTACTTCTTCTTCTTCTTCTTCCTCTTGCTCTTCCTCTCCTTCTCCTTCTCTTTCTTCTTATTCTTTAAAGATTTTTATTTATTTATCTGACAGCCAGAGAGGGAACACAAGCAGGGGGAGTGGGAGAGGGATAAGCAGGCTTTCCACTGAGCAGCAAGCCCCCCATGCAAGGTTGGATCCCAGGACTCTGGGATCATGACCTGAGCCGAAGGCAGCCGCTTAACTACTGAGCCACCCAGGTGCCCCACTACCATCACTTCTTAACAGTCTCCCTATTTCAACCTTTGCTCCCTCTCTCCCCACTTGCCCTCACCTAGTGACCAGGGTGACTCTAAGTCTGACCACAAGTTCCCTCTACTAAACACTCTCAGAGTAGAAACAAGTCCTTAACAAGAGGTCAGCAAGGCCCTACCTACCTCTCCGCCCATCTTTCACTTCTTTCTGGCTTCACACACCACACAGTTCACCCTGCCACTCTTCCTGGCCACAGGGAAACTCACTGGGCATCCTCTAGACTCAAGGCCTGGCCAACTGTTCTCCTGGACTGCTGCCTGCCTCCCTCCCTCCCTCCCTTCTGGCCTTCACTGACCTGGCCTTTTTCTGACCTTCCCTGGCCCAACCTCCTGCACTCCTTAAGCTCCTCTCTTAATTTGCATCTTTTTGGCATTTATAACTAGCATTTTTGCGTATTTCATTTAAGCTTTTAAATTGTCTTCTGACCTGTAAACTCCACGAGGGACAAGGATTTTATCTTATCATTTTATTTTATTTGGCCAACCCTCCCCCTCCCCGTATTATTACTGCTCCATTTTCAGTCCCTGGGACGACAGCTGGCACTAGTAGGTGCTCAATAAATACTTGATTTGCTATATGATGGGAAGACAGAAACCGTAAGTTTTGCGTCTTCCGGTTCCTTCAACTGCGAATTTGGGGTATTACTACCTGGCTTGCGTCCTCGGGTTGTTCCCAGAAAATGATGCTGGAGTAAGCGCTGTGAACGGCCAAACTCCATTAAGGGCGCGTGGCCAATGTTCTAGGACCCGCCAGGGAGGCTCGGTGCCCAGGCTCGCCACTCCCCTGCCCTCACGCCCCCTCCGGCCCTGCGAACTCACGCCCCGCCCACCCGGCCCGCCCTCTTGGGTTGGGCCTGAGGCGCGGGGCGCCGGGAGGACGAGGAGGCGGTGCCTGGAGGCTGCTGGAGCGCCGCGTTGGGGCCTCCAGACACAAAGAGCTGCCAACGGGACGAGCCCTGGAATCCCCGCGCGAGCTAGCCCCGTCAGCTCGCGCCCCTGTGCCCCGCGCGGGGAAGACCAGAGGCGGCCACTGCCCAGGTGAGCGGGGCTGGGGCGGGGCTGCGGGGCCCGCCCCTCCGCCGCACGTGCGACAGGCCCGGGAGCGCGCCAGTGGTGAGGGCCGCTGGAGAGGAAGGCGCGCAGTCTCCGGGGCTGCGCCCTAGGCAGTCGGCAGGTGGGGACGAGGGGGTCCGGGGCCCTGCGACCGTGGGCGCGGCGGGATCGTGGGGCGAACCCCGTGACACAACCAGCCCTCGCCGCGGCGCCCGGGACAGACCCCTGCACGGGATCTGTGCATCTTTAGCATCCGGGTACGGGACTCCAGGTTCGGTCAGCCTGACGTGTTGGCCGCCTTTTTTTCCGTCACCCCGGAAGACAGGTAGGGGGGCTCGGGGGCGGGAGGTCCCTTTAAAAGAACGTGTCCCGCGGGAATCTAGCAGCTCCACCAAACCTTTGAAAACCAGGTTCTGCAGTCGCTGCCGTTCCTGCAGCGTGCGCGATCCTCGCAAGCAGTTTGCCGCTTTCCGGCCCGCCTCTTTGCTATCCATCCCGTGGTTGTTCTGTAAAAGGCTGAATAGTAGTGACTGTAACTAGACCTAAGATTTGGGCTTACCTGAGTCCTTGGCTTCAAGTACAAATTAAGAATTCAGGCTCAAGGCCAGAGATTTGGTTAATCACAAGCAAGAGGCCAAAACTTTGGGTCAGATTCTACCCGGAACTATTTGGAGGGCTGCGGGAGCAGAAGACTTTCCTCCCCCGCCCCCCATCCTTAGGGTAACCTTGAGGCTCCTGGTAAGACTTTTGCCAACAAAGGATTTTTTTTATTTGTTTATTTATTATAAACATATAAGGATTTTTTTTTAAGATTTTATTTATTTATTTGACAGACAGAGTTCACAAGTAGGCAGAGAAGCCGGCGCGGGGTGGGGGGGGCGGGAAGCAGGCTCCCTCCTGAGCAGAGAGCCCGATGTGGAGCTCGATCCCAGATCCCACGACTGTGGGATCATGACCTGAGCTGAAGGCAGAGGCTTAGCTCACTGAGTCACCCAGGTGCTCCCACCAAAGGATTTTTAATGTTGCTTTCTGTAAACCCAGGAATGGAGGAATCTTTTTGGATGGTGTTCTGTGTTGATGAAAGTTAGAGCATGTA
>NW_026741094.1:0-5912 GCF_022355385.1 Mustela nigripes
AAAAAAAGTGTGCAAAATATATTACAAAAGCTAAACCAGATGGAAATACATGAATGAGAGTGATGCAACAGAGAACTGTTAATACAAGGTTCAGGGTGGGGTCGAGCATGTTAGACAGGATAGACAAACAGAAGGGACAAACATGGGCAGAAGGAGAAACAGTAAATCCAGGGATAATGAGACACAGTGAACAAAACCTCCAGGAGTCCAAAAGAGATATGAGGACTGAGGTGGAACTGCCCTTCTCACAAAATGAAGGATGGAGACCTCAAACTCTGGGGCTGATAGCTGGGTGCTCCCCTTAACTGCCTCTTTCTCTCACTCATGGCCAATTAGTCAGCAAGTCTTGCCGGTGACAAGTTCAGGACACACCCAGAAATCAACCATTTATCACCCCTTCACTGCTGCCACCCTGGACAGAGCTCCTATCACTTTTCACTTGGATGCCCTCAAGAATCTCCTCACCTTCCAGATTCTAAGCTCCCATGTCCCTATCCCACTCCTAACTATTCCCCACACCAGAGTCAGTCAGAGAACCCTTTACCATGTGGATAAAGAGAGGATTGTTGCTGGTTTGTAGTTTGTCTTCCCTCCTCAAATGTAAGCCCCATGAAGGCAAGTTCTTCTATTTCCGCTCATTGCTGTATTCGCAGAGACCAAGGAGGGCTACAGTTTGTGCAGTTAGAACCAAATAAATATTAGTTAATGAACTACACAAACAGTTATAGAACTGTACACTAGATTTCTGAGTAAAGAATAAAGAATCTGCATTTTGTATTCATTTGTGGGTTTTCAGAACGGTCGGGGTCTAGAAATAATGTCTCTCTCTCTCTCTCTCTCTTTTTTTTTGGTCATCATCACTGAGACTACAATGGCCTCTTCATAATGTTCACTGCATGAACTAGTGCAAAGAATGTCCAATAGGTTGACTACATTACATGGTGCCTAGAACTGGCCTGGACAGAATATGGATGCTGTTCTGTCCCCATGTACAAAAGCAGGTACATGTAAAGAGTAGAGGTCATAAGCAATGGCCAGTCTGCAGGAAAATCACTATTCAACATGGGTTGAATGAATTCTGCACCAGGGACACACAGTGCAGTGGTGACAAAGATAACACTTGTCTTTGAGGACTAAGAAAATTGTAGGCATCTCTGCTTCTTCTAGCTTGTGAACAAGTACCATGGTGGTATACATGTTCTGTGGGAGATGCACATGGGGAACATTGGGAGCCACGAAGAAGTAAGTGATCATCTTAGCTGAGAATGCCATGTGGTCAAGGAAGGACTTACGATAAAGTTTTTACCTGAGCTGAAATGAACCAAGGCTTAAGACGAAATCTAGCAGATGAGAAAAAGCACATTGAAAAAGGCAGAGACTGTGTGAAGCCCAGCACACATGGTCACCTTCCCGTGTTGATCCTGGGAGGAAGTTAACAAAACAGGGAAGGACAGGAAACCCTTATGGCACACATTCCTCTAAGAACAGTACCTGTACTTTCCAATGCTCATGGACACTCCTCCTCTGAAACTACCATTTCCCCCCTAGAAAGGTGACCAATAAAGGGGCTTAACAGAGTTGAAAAGATGGGGAGACAGAAATCAGAGAAGGGAATCAACTATCTACCTTCCACTCTAGTTTATGGGAGGATTGATGCATGTGTGTAGACCATGGTGTTCCCTGTTATCGTCAGCACTTACAAGGAGCAATGTAGGTTCACACCAGCTCTGTCCCAAAGCATGACATGGCTGCCGGGAGGCTCAATGTGGGTATCACAGTCTTCTTCCTGGTTGTGCAACTCCTGAGGCATTCCCATTGGATTTCCACTCCTTTGTTCTAAATGCACTTTGTACAAAGAAACGGACAGAATCTGAAGCAGAGATCATGTTTTCAGGAAAGCATAATGGTTCTTATTTTCTGATTAAAATAGAAAACCAGGAGGGTGGCAGAGTGGCAATAAATTTTAACTGTTATGACAGAGACTACATTCTAGTCACAGTTTATACCCACAGTCAAGGTCCACAATAGCTCAATGTAAGTAAGTTCTTGGGACAGTAGGAGACACACATTTGTCGAGCCTCCTAATGAGCTTCAGTAATGCAGGAAAACAATTCTCCACAAAAGGAGATTCCACACATACCCATTACACTCTGTAGCAATGTGAGCAAGTATGTGTGCAGAAATGGGTCCTCTCCATGCACTGGTGACAAGGAAAGAAGGCTCCTGGTTTGAGGCAAAGAGCAGCTGCTGTTCCCAGGTGGTGACTGCAGCACACAGCTGAGGTTAGCAGTGGAACTGAGTGGAGAATGTGGGAGTTATGGGCATAGTCCGAGGCTGGCCACTTGACATGACATCCACAGCCTGGTGCCTGAGTGTTGGATTTGTTTGTGCATAGGTTTCTTCTGCAGCAGGTCAGCTCCTCCCATGCTGTGCATCCTCCTGGTGCCTCATATCTTCCATGGACAGGTCTTTCTGAGCTTCTATTTCAACCTTCTCTGGTCTACTTCTTGCTGCTTTTAGTTCTCTTCTCCACAGCCAGCAGAAACGGTTCCTGAACAACACAGGAGTTCTCTTTTGGGGGACAAAGAACTCTTGGGTCAAGAGCATGTGTGGAGTTCATCATAGATCCTGGATATCAACCTTTTGTCTTTACTGTCATTTGCAAATATCTTCTCCCATTCCGTGGATTGCCTCTTTGTTTTTGTTTTTTTTACTTTTTCCTTTGCTGTGCAGAAGCTTAAAAGTCCCAAAAGTTTATTTTCGCTTTTGTTTCCTTTGCCTTTGGAGACATATCTTGAAAGAAGTTGCTGTGGCTGATATCAAAGAGATTACTGCCTATGTTCTCCACTAGGATTCTGATGGATACCTGTATCACGTTGAGATCTTTTATCCATTTTGAGTCTATCTTTGTGTGCGGTGTAAGAGAATGGTTGAGTTTCATTCTTCTACACATAGCAGTCCAGTTTTCCCAGCACCATTGATTGAAGAGACTGTCTTTTTTCCACTGTATAATTTTTCCTGTTTTGTCGAATATTAATTGACCATAGAGTTGAGGGTCCATATCTGGGCTCTCTACTCTGCCCCACTGGTCTATGTGTCTGTTTTTATGCCAGTACCATGCTGTCTTGGTGATCACAGCTTTGTAATAAAGCTTGAAATCAGGTAACGTGATGCCCCCAGCTTTATTTTTGTTTTTCAACATTTCCTTAGCGACTCGGGGTCTCTTCTGATTCCATAAAAATTTTTGGATGATTTCTCCAGCTCTTTGAAGAATACACACACAAAACAGCAAACATATCAAAAAATGGGAAGAAGATATGAACAGACACTTCACCAATCAAGACACACAAATGGCTATCAGACACATGAAAAAACGTTCATCATCATTGGCCCTCAAGGTGATTCAAATTAAAAGCACATTGAGATATAACCTTACACCAGTTAGAATGGCCAAAATTAACAAAACAGGAAACAACATGTGTTGGAGAGGGTGTGGAGAAAGGGAACACTCTTCTACTGTTGGTGGGAATGCAAGTTGGTGCAGCCTCTTTGGAGAACAGTGTGGAGATTCCTCAAGAAATTAAAAATAGAACTTCCCTATGACCCTGCCATTGTACTCCTGGGTATTTATCCCAAAGATACAGATGTCGTGAAAAGAAAGGCCATCTGTACCCCCAATGTTTATAGCAGCAATGGCCACAGTCGCCAAACTGTGGAAAGAAACAAGATGCCCATCAATGGACAAATGGATAAGGAAGATGTGGTCCATATACACTATGGAGTATTATGCCTCCATCAGAAAGGACGAATACCCAACTTTTGTAGCAACATGGACGGGACTGGAAGAGATGATGCTGAGTGAAATAAGTCAAGCAGAGAGAGTCAGTTATCATATGGTTTCACTTATTTGTGGAGCGTAACAAATATCATGGAGGACAAGGGGTGTTAGAAAGGAGAAGGGAGTTGGGGTAAATTGGAAGGGGGGTGAATCATGAGAGACTATGGACTCTGAAAAACAATCTGAGCGGTTTGAAGTGGCGGGGGGGAGGTCGGGGTACAGGTGGTGGGTATTATAGAGGTCACGGATTGCATGGAGCACTGGGTGTGGTGAAAAAATAATGAATACTGTTTTTCTGAAAATAAATAAATTGAAAAAATAATAAATAAATAAATAAATAAATAAATAAATAATTTGATTAAATTAAAAAAAAGAGGGTGTGTGGATGAAGCTTGCAGCAAGTGTCTTCTTTCTGCTCTTTCAGATCTTCCTCCAGCTTCTGCTTTCAATTGCTGCCTTCAGAGCTGTCAATCATTAAAACCAGTGATTCCTAATACAGACAGCAACACGACTGTATCCACAAGGATTGATGCTGGGGCAAAGAAGCCCTACAGAGAAAGTACACAGAGTACAATATCCCATTTATGAATTCTACAGGTTTAAAGCCAGTATACAGTGACATCAGAAAGAACAATAGTTTTGTTGGAACAGAGTGAACAAGGGACAGGGAAGGAGGAATTCCAGGGGGAAATGCTGGACATTTTATGGAGAATTGGTGCGCTCACTGTCAATAATGTTAATTGCAGCACCTGTGTTTATCATATCACACACTCCATTTGTGGGCTGTTGATCTTGTGTCGAGTATACACATTGAACTTATTATAGGTAATAACAAAGGTGATTCTGGAGGAACATAGAGAGATCAGAAGATATGAAAATACACCTACACGATGCTGATTTTCTATATATTTATGGTAAAGTATAAAATAAGCAAAATTAATCCACGCCCATTACAGGATGGGTTCCATATGCCTCATAGCCTGACACTCTGTCCTGCAGATGATTCGGGGTGGGGGGCAGCAATTCCTGTGGGGGGAGCACTGACCTAGATCCTGGGGTCAGTCTCACCCCATATATGTTCATGGACACCCTACAAACAAGTATACACACTAGAAAGTTATATAATAAATTTTTTTTTCAAAATTTGTCACTGGCACTAAATTAAAGGTATTCACAACGGATTGGGTCACTGCCTTTCTGTCAGAATAGACCCCTAAGCTGAATATATAGCCAGAGGACATGCAAATAGGGCCTGCCCTCTGCTTATTTAACAGGCACAGCCAGATCCTGCAGCTGGGAGAGGAGCCCCAGGCCCGGGATACCCAGGTGTTCATTCAGTGATCAGGAGAGAATACAAACAGCTCACCATGGAATTTGTGCTGGGCTGGGTTTTCCTTCTTGCTCTTTTACAAGGTAACTTATGGAGAAAAAAAGAAATTGAGTATGTGAGTGAATGTGAGTGAGAAAAAAACAGGATATGTGATAGTTTCCTGACCAAGATGTCTTCCATCTGCAGGTGTCCAGGGTGAGGTGCAGCTGGTGGAGGCTGGGGGAGACCTGGTGAAGCCTGGGGGGGTCCCTGAGACTCTCCTGTGCAGCCTCTGGATTCACCTTCAGCAACTACTACATGAGCTGGGTCCGCCAGGCACCAGGGAAGGGGCTGCAGTGGGTCGCACGTATTAGCAGTGATGGAAGTAGCACAAGCTACGCAGACTCTGTGAAGGGCCGATTCACCATCTCCAGAGACAATGGCAAGAACACGCTGTATCTGCAGATGAACAGCCTGAGAACTGAGGACACGGCCGTGTATTACTGTGCGAGAGACACAGTGATAGGCCCTCAGTGTGAGCCAGGACAGAAACCTCCGTGTTGACACAGGATGTGCTGAGCTGCAGGGGCACTCAGGGCAGCAGAGAGTGCTCAGCATCCACAGCAGAGATCAGACCCAGGAGCAGGCGCAGTAGGTAGGACTTCCTTTTGAGATCAGGGATTTCCTCTCCAGACTCTCAGCTGTCCACAGGGATATATTTTTTTTTTCTTTCATCTCTCATACCTCGTGTTCTCCGTGCAGCCA
>NW_026741095.1:0-5911 GCF_022355385.1 Mustela nigripes
AAAAATATATGTTTATCAAAAATAAAAAATTTAAAAAAAAAAAAAAAACTTTACAATATATCCAAGTCCATTAGGACAAACTTACTAATTGTGCTGTCTAAATTATCTATGTCTTTACTCTGTCTTGCATGACCTATGAGGAATTAAGAGCCATATATCAAATATCCTACTATAATGCTTTGTTTTATCATCTTCTACTGGTATATTTATTTTTATTCTAATCTTTGAGGTTATTGTATTAGATGCACATATGCTTAGAGTTGCTATATGGGTCTTGATATTGTGAATGTTTATCATTACATGAGTCCTTTTGTCCTACAGTATTTTTCTTAACAATTTTTTTTTAAATAACCTCTACACCATATATGGGACTTGAACTTACTGCTCTGACATCAAGAGTTGCATGTTTTATCAACTGAGCCAGCCAGGTGCCCCTTTCCTTAAAATTTAGGTTTTTGACCTTAATATATACATACCAATTTTGTTTACTTAGTACTTGCATGACAGACCTTTTCCATATTTTGCAATCAATTTCTGGAATGGCCTTTATATTTTTAGTCATATGTCTCATAAATAATATCACCCAAATGCATATTTTGTGTCAATCTGTCGATCTCTATCTTTTAATCAAAAGTTTTGTCCATTTGCATTTACTGACATTAATGAGATATCTAGATCTTTCGTACCATCTCATGTTTTCATTTTATTCTCTGCATGATATAAGTGGCTTCTTTGACTCTTCATTCATGTCTGGAATCCATGCTAGCATGTGTAGCAAGCCCCAGGCTGCTGCCTGGCAGGTGACTCTCTTTTGGCCTCTGTGTGTTTCCAGAAACTGTTTAGGTTGCTCATTTCTAGCATCTTCCTTCATGTAGGAATTATTGTTCCATAACCAGTCTTTTGAAGATATTAAGATTCTCTCCTGCTTTCATTATAGCTTGTCTCTGGACCCAATTCCTTGTCTTCATGCAGACTGTGTTTCTTTAGACACCAACAATTAATAGAGAATCCCTCATTGCTTGTATTTTTTTTTCAAGAAAACTTTTAAAAATCAATTAGCAATGTCCTTGAAACATCAACTTGATGCATTCTTTTCAACACAAGTAATCTATTGAAAATTCTATAGGTTATCCAAAGTACATCCCCCTGCTAATCTTAACTTTTTGAGAAAAGTAAACTAGGTTATGAAAGAGCTTTTACAAGAGGAGAAGAACTGTCTGACACTGTAAAAGTTAACAAGACAAGATTTTTGGTGAAAACAAAGCATGACAATAAATAGCCTTTGCAGAGGTTCATTAATATCATTGAATATCATTGAATTGTTTTTCTCCAACCAGTGAGGAGCATATGGGGAGGCAGTATCACTTGGCTCAATCAGTCCAAGCTACTAATAACCACATGTAAAATATACAGTAGCAGCAGGAAAAGCAGGGAGAAGATGGAGTGAATTTTCATTCGAAATAGAAACAGAAATGTAACATTGTAAGGCTTTACTTTGAGAAAGAAATATAAATATTAAAATTTTTAATAACATTTTACCATGGAACATAAAACCATGAGTAATTGAAGAAATATATGATGTTCACAGGTGGAAATATAATTTTGGACTTAATGTATTTTCAAACAAAACCCACATAATAATGAGAATATAAACAGTAGATTAGGTAAAAATACTAAATTTAATGAAGTATATACTTTAGTTATATTTAAATGAAGGGTATACTTTAGTTATATTTAAAAAGTCATCTTCCTAGGAAATATACGCTGCAGTATTTAAAGATAAAGGGCCATGATGTGTACAATTTCAGAAAAAAATATATGTATATTTAGTACATATATACTCTTATTCTTACAACTTTTCTCTATGTTTTACATCTTTATTATTAAAACAAAAAATTACAAGGTTATAAAAATACTACCCATATAAAATAAAAATAAAATTATATTAAAAAGGGACAATCAGAGAACTAAAAGATTCTATAAGTCATTAAAAATAATGAATGCTCAACACTAACCAAGTACAGGGGTTTCTGGGCAGCTCAGGCAGTTAAGCATGACTTTTGGTTTCAGCTCAAGTCATGATCTCGGGGTTCTGGGATTGAACCCTGCTTTGGGTTCTGTGCTGAGTATGGAGTCTGCTTGAGATTCTATCTCCCTCTCCCCCTGCCTCACCCTCTTTTCTCAGTCTCTGAAAAAAAAAAAATAAGTAGAGCATTTCCTCCTCTTACTACAACTTTACTTTTTAATTATCTCTCTTCCCTATACACTGTTACATTTTCTAAAGAACAATCTTGTTCTGTTTCTTTTTAATAGCATTTCAAATCTCTCTGAGAATAATAATTTTTTGTTTAAGTTCTTTTTCTGTCTTGCCTTAGCCCTGAAGTCATTTTTTCCCTTTTTGTTCACTGAGTCCTTCTTTATCACATTGTTGGATTTCCAAAAAATATCTTCCTTTCATTGGTTATTAGTTCACATTTGAAATGAGGCAGATAAGAGTAGGTTATGGGGGTGGGAGTGGGAGGGGGAGGGATTTGGGTGTCTCAGTCAGTTAAGCAGCCAGCTTTTGATTTTGGCTCAGGTCATGATCTCCAGATCTTGGGATCAAGCCCTGCATCAGGCTCTGTACTCAGTGGGGAATCTGCTTGAGGATTCCCTCTCTGTCTCCCTCCTCCCCTCCCCATGCTCACACCACTCTCTCTCTAAAACAAATAAATAACTCTTTCTTTTTTTCTTAAGTGACTTAAGGAATGAGACAAAGATGGAACTAAACATGGGCACAGGCAGTGGACACACTAAAAGCCAAAGATGACAATGAACATATATGCAACATCAGTCACTCGTGATAACCTAAGTCTACCTGACATGCTGGCCTGGATCAACGAGTCTCTGCAGCTGAATCTGACAAAGATTGAACCATTGTGCAGGGGTTGCCCACTGTCCATTTATGGACATGCTTCTCCCTGACTCCATAGCCTTGAAGAAAGTGAAATTCCAGGCTAGGCTTGAACATGAATACATCCAGAACTTCAACATACTACAACTGCTTGTAGTTTTAAGAGAATGGGTGTTGACAAAATAGTTCCTGGGTACAAATTGATAAAAGGAAAGTTTCAGGACAATTTTGAATTTGTTCAGTAGTTTCAAGAAGTTTTTTAATGCGAACTATGATTTAGGTGGGTCACCTAGGGAACGGAAGCTGACCCTGGGGCTTACCATGTGGATGCTGCTAACACTGATTGCTAAAGAAGGAGTTTTTATGGGATACACTGAGGTGGAACCTCAGTAGAGAAATGTAAAGACTAATTTGAATTTTAAGCTAATGTGAAATGTTGGCAGAGAATGTTTTAATAAGTAAATGCCCTAAGAGTATTTTTTTTAGATTTTTATTTTTTTATTTGACAGACAAAGATCACAAGTAGGCAGAGAAGCAGGCAGAGAGAGAGAGGAGGAAGCAGGCTCCCCGCTGAGCAGAGAGCCTGATCCCCTGCGGGGATCATGATCATGACCTGGGATCCCAGGACCCTGGGATCATGACCCAAGCTGAAGGCAGAGGCCTTAACCCACTGAGCCACCCAGGTGTCCCCCCTAAGAGTATTTAAAACAGCTTCTATATTTCAAAATATAAAATGTAAGATGACAGGGGATTTTACATGTTTGACATTGTGTCTGGGAAGGAAGAAGGGCCAGACCTCTGGACCTTTGGAATTTGCTATTCACAGTCTTTACAGGACTGCTTGAATCTTAAAGACCTAGACCGTGGCCCAAAAAGATAGTTTAAAAAGTGGCTCTGTAAAGCCATTTGGTATCCTTGACCAATAGTATCCTTGCTCTAAGAAGCAAGAGGCATTGTCGCCTGGAAATAGAGGGTGTTTTTCAGCCCTGAGATGTTTGAATTGAAGAGCTTGAATTTCATTGAGCATTTCTCTGATAATTTTTCCAGTTATCCCAGAAATTTCTATGTATTGTGTGTTTTGGGAAATGAGGTGTGTCCAGTTTTTAAATCTAATGACTACTTTTGGGGACTTGCCCACATCTCTGGGATTTGAATTGGGGTCTTGTCTCATTTTACTGTCATTTAAGTTTACATTGAACATGTTTCTCTTCTCTGCTCCCCTTGCCCACGGAGGACTCTTCTTTGGCTTCTTAAAGCTTGCTGCTTAGAGTGTAAGTTCAGCAGGCAGGTGATCACCCTGCAAATTCTTTCTGGATCTCCAGCAAAGGGAGCAGCCAGTGAAGGCCATCACTACCTTGGGATCTGCCAGGCTGGGTCTTCTCAGTACCTGCTGTATTGGAATACTTTGCCAGTACACTAATTTCTTTGGAGATAAAATTTGTTAACATGTTACTAGATGTTAATTTTCTATTGCAGAAGAATCAGCACCGTGTCCAAACTAATTATTAGTATTTAAAATATTTCATTCCTTAACTCTTCTTCATTTGCTTTGCCCCTAGCCTATTCAGTTACTTTGGCAGAATTCTGCAAAATGTGTGTCAGGCACTATTGACATTGTTCAACCCCTGATTTGTTCCTGGTGGTAGCTTGTCTTACAATGTGTGTAGAAAGCAGCTATTTTATAATAAAATTTTTGTGTAGTGCATGCTCTGTGTGGAATTCAGAGGAAAACCCAGATTCAGTGATTAACAATGCCAAAAACTGCAAGTAACTAGTCATTGTTCAAATAACAGTGGTGCTATTTCTCTGTTGTGGCCTTTTAGATTTTTGTTTCCCTAAAATTGCATTTTATTAGGAATCTATTTTCCACCTGGTCTTTCTTGATAAGGTTTTTTTCTACTTTCAACAGTTGCTAAATAAAATTCTGTTTTCAAGAGTGCCATGTCTTCTAGAAAAAAACAAAAATGTCTTAAGAGAACTGTAGCAGTAAGAGGCTTACGAAAAGATGGGCTTTGGACTTTCTCAACTGACAATTCACTGGAAATGTCATAATGTGAAGTTTCTCTCTGTAGGGGACTCATAAATCCAAAAAGCAAACTTTTAACCTTTTATTTGGGGTGAGGTGGGTAATGGTATGGTAAATAAATGGAAACTCACACTCATGCTCTATTATAAGGGAAGGCCAATCATTCAATACAGATGCTAAAGATGCTTTCAATTAATTCCCATAAGTGTACAAAATTTTAAAGAACTAAATAAATGAATTATGGCACAATTATATACAGTCCTTTGAAACAATGTTTTAGAAGGACATTTAGTAACAAAACAAAATAATTTATCATACGTTAGATTTAAAAGCAGTTACAAATTAACCTATTCATTATGATCTCAAACCTCTAAACATCTTTTCACTTATATCTATATCCACGTTTATATCTTCAAAGCTTGGAAGGGAAAAATGTCACTTAAGGATCTAGAATACCATAAAGGTGATCTTGTTTTCTCCTCTTTCTGACTCAAATATAGACTGACAAATCTATTGTGGTTGTCTTTTAAAACACAGCAGTTAAAGGAAATCTGCACGTGGAGCCATGAGTCACAGAACACTTAAAGTTGAGTAATAATAGAACTCTTGAAGTTAAGCAACCAAATAGTCTGTCCCTTTGTTCATCTTCGCCAGGCTTGTGGTACCACCTACTGTCAAGGCAACACAATTACAGTTTTAAATCTCATTTAAACTGCTAAACCCAGAGTGCCTGGGTGGCTCAGTGGGTTAAAGCCTCTACCTTCAGCTCAGGTCACGATCTCAGGGTCCTGGGATCAAGTTCTGCATTGGGCTCTCTGTTCAACAGGGAGCCTGCTTCCTCCTCTCTCTCTCTGCCTGCCTCTTTGCCTACTTGTGATCTGTCCATCAAATAAATAAATAATTTCTTTAAAAAAAAATACTATGATAGGAATTGCATTAAATGTGTAGATTGCTTTAGGTAGCATAGACATTTTCACAATATTTATTCTTCC
>NW_026741096.1:0-5910 GCF_022355385.1 Mustela nigripes
CCTGCCACGTTGCTGAATTGCTGTATGAGTTCTAGTAGTTTGGGGGTGGAGTCTTTTGGGTTTTCCATATAAAGAATCATGTCATCTGTGAAGAGAGAGAGTTTGACTTCTTCATTACCAATTTGGATACTTTTTATTTCTCTTTGTTGTCTGATTGCTGTTGCTAGGACTTCTAATACTATGTTGAGGAAGAGTGGTGAAAGTGGGCATCCTTTTCATGTTCCTGATCTCAACGGGAAGGCTGCAAGCTTTTTCCCATTGAGGATGATATTTGCTGTGGGTCTTTCATAGATAGATTTGATGAGGTTCAGGAATGTTCCCTCTATCCTTATACTTTGAAGCGTTTTAATCAGGAACGGATGCTGGATTTTGTCAAATGCTTTTTCTGCATCAATTGAGAGGATCATGTGGTTCTTCTCTCTTCTCATATTAATTTGTTGTATCACATTGATTGATCTGTGAATGTTGAACCATCCTTGTAGCCCAGGGATGAATCCCACCTGATCATGGTGGATAATCTTTTTAATGTGGTGTTGGATCCTGTTGGCTAAGATCTTGTTGAGAATCTTAGCATCCATATTCATCAGTGATATTCGTCTAAAATTCTCCTTTTTGGTAGGGTCTTTGCCTGGTTTGGGGATCAGGGTAATGCTGGCTTCATAGAAAGAGTCTGGAAGTTTTCCTTCTGCTTCAATTTTTTGAAACAGCTTCAGGATAGGTGTTATTTCTTCTTTGAAGGTTTGGTAGAATTCCCCAGGGAATCCTTCAGGTCCTGGGCTCTTGTTTTTTGGGAGGTTTTTGATCACTGCTTCAATCTCGTTATTAGATATCGGTCTACTCAGGTTGTCGATTTCTTCCTGGTTTAATTTTGGTAGTTTATATTTTTCCAGGAATGCATCCATTTCATCTAGGTTGCTAAGCTTATTGGCATATAACTGTTGGTAATAACTTCTGATGATTGTTTCTACTTCCTTGGTGTTAGTTGTGATCTCTCCCTTTTCATTCATAATTTTATGAATTTGGGCTTTCTCTCTTTTCTTTTCGATTAGTGTGGCCAATGGCTTATCGATCTTATTGATTCTTTCAAAAAACCAGCTTCTAGTTTCATTGATACGTTCTACTGAATCTCTGTTTTCTACTTCATTGATCTCAGCTCTAATCTTGATGATTTCCCTTCTTATGTGTGGAGTTGGTTTGCTTTGTTGTTGATTCTCCAGTTCTTTAAGGTGTAGAGACAGCTGGTGTGTTCTGGATTTTTCAGTTTTTTTGAGGGAGACTTGGATGGCTATGTATTTTCCCCTTAGGACTGCCTTTGCTGTATCCCATAGGTTTTGGTTATTATCCCATAGGTTGTGTCTTCATTCTCATTGGTTTCCATGAATTGTTTCAGTTCTTCTTTGATCTCCTGGTTGATCCAAGCATTCTTAAGCAAGGCGGTCTTTAGCTGCCAGGTGTTTGAGTTCCTTCTGAAATTTTCCTTGTGATTGAGCTTCAGTTTCAAAGCATTGTGATCTGAGAATATGCAGGGAATAATCTCAGTCTTTTGGTATCTGTTGAGTCCTGATTTGTGATCCAGTATGTGGTCTGTTCTGGAGAAGGTTCCGTGTGCACTTGAGAAGAATGAGTATTCTGTTGTTTTAGGGTGGAATGTTCTGTATATATCTATGAGGTCCATCTGGTCCAATGTGTCATTCAATACTCTTGTTTCTTTATTGATTTTCTGCTTCGATGATCTGTCTAATTCTGAGAGAGGTGTGTTAAGATCTCCTACGATTAGCGTATTCATATCAATATGACTCTTTATCTTGATTAACAGTTTTCTTAAGTAATTGGCTGCTCCCATATTGGGAGCATAGATATTTATAATTGTTAGATCATCTTGGTGGGTAGTCCCTTTAAGAATACCCAATTTTTGTAGCAACATGGACAGGACTGGAAGAGATTATGCTGAGTGAAATAAGTCAAGCAGAGAGAGTCAATTATCATATGGTTTCACTTATTTGTGGAGCATAACAAACAGCATGGAGGAAAAGGGGAGTTAGAGAGGAGAAGGGAGTTGGGGGAAATTGGAAGGGGAGGTGAACCATGAGAGACTATGGACTCTGAAAACAATCTGAGGGGTTTGAAGTGGCGGGAGGGTGGGAGGTCGAGGTACCAGGTGGTGGGTATTACAGAGGGCACCGATTGCATGGAGCACTGGGTGTGGTGCAAAAACAATGAATACTGTTACTCTAAAAAAAATTAGTAAATTAAAAAAATTCTTAAAATAACTAGAATATTTAGAATTTAGAGTATTTAAATCAACATATTTAAATATTTAACATATTAAATATTTAACATATTTAAATTAATCAAGCAATTAATTAAATGATCAAATTAAAATAATATAACAATTATAATTAAATTTAATTTAATAATTAATTAAAATAATTTTAATTTAAAAAATTATGTTATGGTTAGTTACCATATAGTACCTCCTCATTTTTAAATGTAGTGTTCTATGAATCATTGTTGGTTTTAACACCCAGTGCTCCATGAAATCTGTGCCCTCCTTAATACCCATCACCAGGCTCACCCATCTCCCCATCCCCCTCCCTTCTGAAACCCTCAGTTTGTTTCCTGGAGTCCACAGTCTCTCATGGTTCATCTCCAACTCCAATTCCCCCCTTCTATTTTTTCCTTCCTTCTCCTAAGGTCCTCCATGTTATTCCTTAAGTTCTGCAAATAAGCAAAACCATATGATATTTTCCTGATAAATCTAAATATTTCATTCTTTTTTATGGCTGAGTAATACTGCGTTATATGTAACGGAAAATATACACACAATGTACATGTATACCACCTCTTCTCTGTCCATTAATTAGTCAGTGGACATGTGGGCTCTTTCCATAATTTGGGTATTATTGATAATACTGCTATAAACATTGCAGTTAATGTGCCCCTTCAAATCAGTATTTTTGTATCTTTTGGGCAAATACCTAGTAGTGCAAATGCTGGATCATAGAGTAGTTCTATTTTTTTTTTCTTTTTTTTAATTTTTTATTTTTTATAAACATATATTTTTATCCCCAGGGGTACAGGTCTGTGAATCACCAGGTTTACACACTTCACAGCACTCACCAAATCTATTTTAACTTTTTGAGGAAACTCCATACTGTTTTCCAAAGTGGCTGAACCAGTTTGCATTCCCACAAACAGTGTAAAAGTGTTCCCTTTTCTCTGAATCCTTGTCAACATCTGTTGTTTCCTGTGTTATCAGTTTTAGCCATTCTGACTGGAGTGAGGTGATATTGTGGTTTTGATTTGTATTTCCCTGATAATGAGTGATGTTGAGCAACATTTCATGTGTTTGTTAGCCATCTGTATGTCTTCTTTGGAAAAATACATATTCAGGTCTTCTGCCCATTTCTTAGCTGGATTATTTGGGGTTTGGGGGTGTGTTGAGTTTGGTAAGTTCTTTTTAGACCTTGGATACTAACCCTTTATCAGATTTGTCATTTCAAAATATCTTCTCCCATTCTGAAGGATGCCTTTTGGATTTGATGATTGTTTCCTTCATTGTACAGAAACATTTTATCTTGATGAAACACAAGTAGTTCATTTTTGCTTTTGTTTCCCTTGCTTCCAGGAGAGGTATCTAGGAAGCTATTGCTATGGTAGATGTCAAAGAGGTTGCTGCCTGTGTTCTCCTCTAGGATTTTGATGGTTTCTTGTCTTATATTTAGGTCTTTCACTTGTTTTGAATTTATTTGGGCATAAGGTGTAAAAAAAATAGTCCAGTTTCATTCTTCTGCATGTTGTTGTCCATTTTTTCCAACACCATTTGCTTTTTAAAATATTTATTTTATTTTTTCAGTGTTGCAAGGTTCATTGTTTATGTACCACACCCAGGGCTCCATGCAATACATCCCCTCTTTAATACCAACCACCAGGCTAACCTAACCCCCCACCCACCTCCCCTCCAAAACCTTCAGTTTGTTCCTCAGAGTCCACAGTCTCTTGTGGTTTATCCTCCCTCCCACAATTTCCCCTAATTCACTTTTCCTTTCCTTCTCCTAGTATCCTCCATGTTATTCCTTATGCTCCACAGGTAAGTGAAACTATATGATAATTGACTTTCTCTGCTTCACTTATTTCACTCAGCATAATCTCTTCCAGTCCTGTCCATGTTCATACAAAAGTTCGGTATTCATCCTTTCTGATGAACACATAATATTCCATTGTATATATGGACCATCTTCTATATCCATTAGTCTGTTGAAGGGCATCTAGGCTCTTTGCACAGTTAGGTGATTGTGGTCATTGCTGCTATGAACATTAGGGTACAGATGGCCTTTCTTTTCACCAGATCTGAATCTTTGGGGTAAATATCCAGTAGTGCAATTGCAGGGTCATAGGGTAGCTCTATTATTTCTTTTTTTGCCCTAAGATTTTATTTATTTATTTGACAGACAGAGATCACAAGTACGCAGAGAGGCAGGCAGAGAGAGAGAGGGAAGCAGACTCCCCGCTGAGCAGAGAGCCTGATGTGGGACTCAATCCCAGGACCCTGGGACCAGGACCCGAGCTGGAAGCAGAGGATTTAACCCACTGAACCACCCAGGTGTCTCTCTATTATTTCTTAAGGAATTTCCACACTGTTTTCCAAAGTGGCTGCACCAACTTGCGTTCCCACCAACTGTCTAACACCATCTGTTGAATTGACTGTCTTTCTTGCTTTGTTGAAGATTAGTTGATCATATTGCTATGGATCTATTTCTGGTTTTTCTATTCTGTTCCATTGATCTATGTGTTTTTTTGCCAGTACCATACTGTCTTGATCACTACAGCTTTTACTATAGCTTGAAGTCCGTAATTGTGATGCCTCCACCTTTGGTTTTCTTTTTCTTTTTCTTTGGCTCTTTAGGGTCTTTTGTTATTCCATACAAATTTTAGGATCATTTGCCTTATCTCTGTGAAAAAATGCTGGTGGTATTTTGATAGGGATTTCATTAAATGTGTAAGTTGCTTTGGGTAGTAGAGACATTTTAACAATGTTCTTCCAATACATGAGCATGGAATGTTTTCTTTGTGCCACATTCAATAGCTTTCAGCATACAGATATTTTACTTTTTTTGTTAGGTTTATTCCTAGGTATTTAATGCTTTTGGATGCAGTTGTAAATGGGACGGATTCCTTGATTTCTCTTTCTGCTCCTTCATTGTTCAATGTATGCAAATGGAACAGATTTGATACATCGATTCTGTATCCTACGACTTTACTGAATTTGTTTATTAGTTCTAGGAATTTTTTGTGAAGACTTTCTTGTTTCTATGTAGAGAATATCATGTCCTCTTCAAATAGCAGAAGTTTGACAACTTCCTTGTTGATTTAGATGTCTCTTATTTCTTTTTGTTTTCTGATTGCTGAGGCTAGGATTTCAGTATTATGTTAAATAACAGTGGTGAGGGTGGACATCCTGCCTTGTCTTGTTCCTGACATTAGAGGAACGCTCAATTTTTCCCCATCAAGGATGGTATTAGCTGTAGGTCTTCAGTATAGGGTCTTTATGATGTTGAGGTATGTTTCCTCTATCCTTACTTTGTTCAGGGTTTTGTTTTTTTTTTAATTAAGAATGGATGTTGTATCACCATGGGGGCTTAAGTGGGTAGGAGAAGAATCAATGAAATAAGATGGGATTGGGAGGGAGACAAACCATAAGTGACTCTTTTTTTTTAAAAAAATTATTTATTTATTTATTTATTTTAATATAATTTTTTATTTTTTATAAACATATATTTTTATCCCCAGGGGTACAGGTCTGTGAATCACCAGGTTTACACACTTCACAGCACTCACCAAAACACATACCCACCCCAATGTCCATAATACCACCCCCTTCTCCCAAACCCCCTCCACCCAACAACCCTC
>NW_026741097.1:0-5910 GCF_022355385.1 Mustela nigripes
CCACTGAGAGGCCTTACCTGAGGACTGGGCTCAGGCTGAGGGTCACAATGTGCGTTTGTGACCAATGCGGCCCGCAAGCATGGGCGGTGCCTCATGGGCCACTCTGGTTTCAACTAAACTGAACCTTGGACAACAAGCAAACCACAAGGTGTCTTGCCATGGGTAAAGAGTTCTGATTTCTGCATCATTTTCAAACCCGGGCCGTGATTGGAAATAAGGTCTTGGTTCTGAGGCTGAAAACCGAGGTTGAGAAGAGATGACGACCTAAGGCCATGGCGGGTCCGATGTGCTCAGTGTGCGGCCAGCTTTCTGGGTGAGGCCAGGAGGTCCAGGCTCAGGCTGTGTCAGAAAGGGCATTAGTGCCCAGGTCAGCCTATATATATGGTTTACAGCCGAATGGCGTGCAGGTTGATCCTCATTTGGGGATTCTGGGTAGCCCCAGAGGTCAATGTTTTTCTTCTGGAGTGCAGGCAGAGTGCTGCATTGTAGTTCTGGATTGCCAAACTGGAGGGCTTGTGGGCCAGTAGTCTTAGGACGGAAGTCTGAGAACCCAAGCTAGGCCTAGGTTCCTGGATGAGGATATGGCAGGCAAAATCTACAGATCTGAATCGAGATCTCGTGCATCTGAAGTCAGGGCGAGGATCAGACGATCGCTCAGTTTGGACATTCTGTCCCTGAGGGCCGCTTCTTGAAGGGGGGGTGGATCACGAGGCCATTGGGGTTTTCCCACGATTGTAGTTCTGAGAATCTCCCAACTGCAAAGATTCTTCTGCAGGACAATTGAGACCTGTTGGGTGGCTCCAGGACAACGATTCCGAGCAGGGTCTAAAGATGGATGGCTGGGTAATCCACCTAGCATTCCAATTTCTCCACGCAACAAGACAGGTTAGACTGCTGGATCTGGGGGAGCAACCGAGGAGGCTGAGGTGAAATGGACTCTCCGGTGGATATGTCCTAATATGATTTTGTGTCTATGGAAACCTTGGAATGAAACCCATTCTTGGTGCGACAAGGGCATAAACACGCATTTTGACCCTCAGTGTGAGACCTGTCGTCTAGTACGTCCTCTCATTGGTTGGACCATTAGATGTCAAAATGGGCTTGACATGTCCCTAGGCCCCAATTTTCAACCATATTTCTGGTTGTCCAGTCGCCACTCCCCAGGGCTCTACTCTGGAATCCCATATTTGGTGGGACACCTGTGGTTGAAAAACAAAACAAAACAAATCAACAACAACAGAGCAACTGACTTCTTCCATCCCACAGAATGACCCCAAACTCTTTGGACGGGGCGAAACCCCCAGAGAGTAAGACTCGTCCATTTCCCATGAAGTCACCCGGAAATTTCACGACCATGTGTGACACGATATCCAGAGACAAAAACTTGAGCAGAGCCTCTCACTCGCCCTTTTTTCATAATTCGAGGAGTTCTCCTCATGGTCTGTAGATCAGTCCTGCCATACCTATGACCCGAAACATAAGCCGAGTTTGTGTTTTCAGACAACTGTCCAAACAGCCCTGGCCTACACACCCTAGAGGCTCAGGCCCCTGGAGCCAAACATGACGACTGTGATTGCCCTCTCCAAGGGAATTTTATCTGTCCATTCCAATGGCCACAACCCTCCTAAGAGTATAAACCTCCAAAGTCCCTGAGGCCATCCCAATATTTGTGGCTTCCAAGGACAAATGGGGCAATCTGGGCCCATCTGAGCACCTACCGGCACTCAGACCCATAGACTGATATGCCGAGAGGTAAAAAGGAACGAACAGGCCCCTAGGCACCTATCGGATCCATTGCTTTGGTTTCCAGGCATCTCTCCTCAGAGGCCTGGATTTCAATAACAGCATATGGCTGTTTCTTGACTCACCCATCAGAACAAAACTCATCTCCACATGGGAAACTTGCATGATAGAGCTGTGTGAAAGCCTCTCTTTAGGAGAACCCTTCAGGGCCCCAGTGCCACCGCTTCATTCCAAGGTCTCCATAGACATAATATCATATTAGAACATATCCACGGGAGAGTCCATTTCAACTCAGCCTCCTCGGTTGGTCCCCCAGATCCAGCATATCTAACCTGTCTTGTTGCTTGGAGACAATTGGAATGCGAGGTGGGCTACCTTGCCATCCATCCTTAGAACCCTGCTCAGAATCATTGTCCTGGAGACAACCAACAGGTCTCAATTGTCCTGCAGAAGAATCTTTGCAGTTGGGAGCTTTAAACATCTCCCATTGTGGGAAAACCCCCATGGCCTCGTGATCCACCCCCCCTTCAAGAAGGGGCCATCAGGGACAGAATGTCCAACCTGAGCGATCGTCTGATCCTCGCCCTGACTTCAGATGCACGAGATCTCGATTCAGGTCTGTAGATTGTGCCTGCCATATGCTCACCAAGAAACCTAGGCCTAGCTTGGGTTCTCAGACTTCCGTCCTCAGACTACTGACCCACAAGCCTTCCAGTTTGGCAATCCAGAACTACAATGCAGCACTCTGCCTGCCCTCCAGAAGAAATACATTGCCCTTTGTGGCTACCCAGAAATCCCAAATGAGGATCAACGGGGCACACCATTCAGCTGTACCCCAAATATATAGGCTGACCTGGGCACTAATGCCCTTTCTGACACAGCCTGATCCTGGACCTCCAGGCCACACCCAGACAACTGGCCACACACTGAGCACAGCGGACCCGCCATGGCCTTAGGTCATCATCTCTTCTCAACCTCGGATTTCAGGCTTCAGAACCTAGACCTTATCTCCAATCACGGCCTGGGTTTGAAAATGATGCAGAAATCAGAACTCTTTCCCCATGGCAAGAAACCTTGTGGTTGGCATGTTGTCCAAGGTTCAGTGTAGCTGAAACCAGTGTGGCCCATGAGGCCCCGCATGCTTGCTGGCCACATTGGTCACAAACACACATTGTGACCCTCAGACTGAGCCCAGTCCTCAGGAAAAGCCTCTCAGTGGCTGGATGGAGAGACAGCATATTGTGCTTGCCATGCCCCTAGGCCCCAATTTTTAACCATAGTTCGGGTTGTCCCTTCACTCTTCCCCAGGGCTCTGCTTTGGAATTCCTCTTTTGGTGGGACACCTGAGGTAACAAACCTGAAAGGAGTCCTCCATCCCACGGATTGACGAAAAACAATTGGGTTCGGGCCAAGTCCACAGAGAGCAAATTCGTCCATGGCCAATGAGACCTCCGCAACATTCCACGGCCATCGCTGATACAAAATCCAGAGACAAAAGCCTGAGCACGCGCCTCAGACTCACTCATTCTTCATATCCTGAAGAGTTCTTCAGATAAGAACTTACACGGCACTCGAATGCACCCAAAATATATAGTCTAACATGGGCACTAATGCACTCTCTGACAACCAGAGCCCGGACCTCGTGAACAACACCCAGACAGCTGACCGCACACTGAGCACAACAGACCCGCCATGGCCTTAGGTCATCATCTCTTCCCTACCTCAGTTTTCAGGCTTCAGAACCTAGACCTTCTCTCCAATCACTGACCAGGGGTGACTGTGATGCAGAAATCAAAACTCTTCCTTACCCATGGCAAGAAACCTTGTGGTTGGTATGTTGTCCAACGTTCAGTGTAGGAGAAACCAGCATTCACCCTGAGGCCCCGCCCATTCTTGAGTGCGACGAGGGCATAAACACGCATTGTGACCCTCTGCATGAGTCTTGTCCTCTAGTACGTCCTCTCAGTGGCTGGACCATTAGATGTCATAATGGCGTTGACATGTCCTAGGCCCCAATTTTTAACTAGATTTCTGGTTGTCCAGTCCCCCCTCCCCGGGGCTCTACTCTGGAATCCCTCATTTGGTGTGACACCTGAGGTTGAAAAACAAAATAAAAAAAATCAACAACTGAACAACGGACTTCTTCCATCCCACAGAATGACCCCAAACTCTTTGGACGAGGCCAAAACCCCAGAGATTAAGACTCGTCCATTTCCCATGAAGTCACCCGGAAATTTCACGACCATGAGTGACACGATATCCAGAGGCAAAAACTTGAGCAAGAGCCTCACATTCGCCCTTTTTTCATATCCCGAAGAGTTCTCCTCATGGTCTGCCATACCTATGACCCGAAACATAAGCCGAGTTTGTGTTTTCAGACAACTGTCCAAACAGCCCTGGCCTACACACCCTACCGGCTCAGGCCCCTGGAGCCAAACATGACGACTGTGCTTCCCCTCTCCAAGGCAATTGTATGTGCCCACTCCCATTGCCACAACCCTACTAATACGATTAATCTCCAAATTCCCTGAAGCCATCCCAATATTTGTGTCTTCCCAGGACAAACAGGGGGAATCTGGGCCCTTCTGAGCACCTACCTGCTCTTTGACCGGAAGACTGATGTCCCCAGAGGTATAAAGGAATGAATAGGCCCCTAGGCACCTATCGGATCTATTGCTTTGGTTTCCAGGCATCTTTCCTCAGAGGCCTGGATTTCAATATCAGCATATGGCTCTTTCTTGACTCACCCATCAGAACAAATCTCATCTACACATGGGAAACTTGCACGATGGAGCTGTGTGAAAGCCTCTGTTTAGGAGAACCCTTCAGGGCCCCAGTGTCACCGCTTCATTCCAAGGTCTCCATAGACACAAAATCATATTAGGACACATCCACAGGAGAGTCCATTTCAACTGAGCCTCCTCGATTGCTCCCCCAGATCCAGCAGATCTAACCTGTCTTGTTGCTTGGAGACAATTGGAATGCAAGGTGGGCTACCCAGCCATCCATCCTTATAACCCTGCTCGGAATCGTTGTCCTGGAGCCAATCAACAGGTCTCAATTGTCCTGCAGAAGAATCTTTGCAGTTGGGAGCTTCTCACAACTCCCATCGTAGGAAAACACTCAAGGCCTCCTGATCCACACCCCCCCTTCAAGAAGGAGCCATCAGGGACAGAAAGTCCAACCTGAGTGATCGTTTGATCCTCGCCCTGACGTCAGATGCACGAGATCTCGATTCCGGTCTGTAGATTGTGCCTGCCATATCCTCACCCAGAAACCTAGGTCTAGCTTGGCTTCTCAGACTTCCGTCCTCAGAGTACTGATCCACAAGCCCTCCAGTTTGGCAATCCGGAACTACAATGCAGCACTCTGCCTGCCCTCCAGAAGAAAAACATTGCCCTCTTGGGCTAACCAAAAATCCAAATGAGCAACAACCTGCACGCTATTCGGCTGTTCCCCAAATATATAGGCTGACATGGGCACTAAAGCCCTTTCTGGCACACCCTGAGCCTGGATCTCCAGGTCCCACCCAGACAGCTGGCAGCACAGAGAGGACATCGGACCCGTAATGGCCTTAGTTCGTCATCTCTTCTCAACCTCGTTTTTCAGGCCTACACACCCTACAGGCTCAGGCCCCTGGAGCCAAACATGAAGACTGGGCTTGCCCTCTCCAAGGGAATTGTATGTACCCATTCCAATGGCCACCACCCTACTAATAGGATAAACCTCCAAAGTCCTTGAGGCCATCCCAATATTTGTGGCTTCCCAGGACAAACAGGGGCCATCTGGGCCCATCTGAGCACCTACCGCCTCTCAGACCCATAGACTGATGTCCCCAGGGGTAAAAAGGAACGAACTGGCCCATAGGCACCTATCAGATCTATTGCTTTGGTTTCCAGACATCTCTCCTTAGAGATCCTTAGAACCCTTAGATCCCTGCTCTTGCGTCGTTCCTTATGGGACATCCTTGAGCCATCCAACAGGTGTCGACTGTCCCACAGGAGTCCTTGTTCATGGACCACCTCACAACTCATATCATGGAAAGCTTCCAAGGTCACATGATGCCCCCAATCTTCATGAAGTCGGATCATGGAAAGAAACTCCAACCTGAACCATAGGCCGATCTTCGCCTTGACTTCAGATGCACGAGATCTTGATTAAGCTCTT
>NW_026741098.1:0-5901 GCF_022355385.1 Mustela nigripes
TGTTTTTCTGTTTCCAGAATTGCTGTTCTTCTTCTCTTCGATCTGCCAATGGATTTGCAGTTGTTTGCAATCTTTAGATAAGCTATCTAGCTGATCTCCTGCTAGCTGAAGTAGTCTCAGCCTGCTACTTCTCTGCTATCTTGACTCCTGATCATGGAGTGCTTCAAAATGTCCCTTCAGTTCTGGTGAAATATGATCAGGATGTATTTTTTTTTTCCCTTATACTCTCTTTTTTCCCCCATTGGAATTGGACTTATATTTTTTGCCTGTTAGTTTATTTTATCATTTCCTTATTTATTTTGGGGGGGGGTGAGGATTCTATTTTCTTTTACTTTTTCATTATTCTTTTTCTTCCTTTGTTTTTCTTTGGAATCAGGCTTATGGTTTTTTTGAATGTTTCTTTTTTTCTTCCTTACCTGTTTTTGTTCATGTTCAGTTAGTGAGCACATACTACTTCATAAGTTTTTGTTTTAGTGTTCAGCGATTCATTAGCTCTATGTAACACCCTCATTACAACATGTGCCCTCATTAATATCCATCACCTGGTTACCCCATCCCCCTCCCTTTTCCCTTCTGTAACCCTCAGTTTGTTTTCCAGAGTCCAGAGTCTCTAAGGATTTGTCTCCCTCCCTTATTTCTTCCCATTCGTTTTCCTTCCCTTCCCCTGTGGTCCTCCCCTCTATTCCATTTGTTCCACATATGAGTGAAACCATATGATTGTCTTCCTCTGCTTGACTTATTTCATTTAGCATAATCCCTTCTAATTCCATCCATGACTATGCAAATGGTGGGTATTCATCCTTTCTGAAGGCTGAGTGAAACTCTATTGTATGTATATATGGATCACATCTTCTTTATCCATTCACCATTTGAAGGGCAACTTGGCTTCTTTCACAGTTTGGTTACTACTATGAACACTGGAGTGCATGTGCCCCTTCCTTTCACTACTTCTGTATGTTTGGGGTAGTGCAATTGCTAGGTTGGAGGGTAGCTCTATTTTTAACTTTCTGAGGAACCTCCACATTGTTTTCCAAAGTGGCTGTACCAGATTGAATTCCCACCAATAGTATAAGGTTTCCCTTTCTCCACAACATCACCAACATTTGTTGTTCCCTGTTTTGTTGATTTTCGCCATTCTTACTGGTGGCATCTCATTGTGGTTTTGATTTATATTTTTCTGATGGCGAGTGATGTTGGACACTTTTTCATTTGTCTGTTAGCCATTTGTATGTCCTTTCTGGAGAAATGACTTTTCATGTCTTCTGCCCATTTTTTGACTGGGTTATTTGATTTTTGATTGTTGAGTTTGGGAAATTCTTTTTAGATCTTGTATGCCAGCCCTTTATCTGTAGTGTCATTTGCAAATATATTCTCCCATTTAGTGGGGTCCCTCTTAGTTTTGTTGATGGTTTCCTTTGCTGTGCAAAATGCTTTTATCTTGATGAGGTCCCAAAAGTTCTTTTTTTGCTTTTGTTTCCCTTGCCTTTGGAGACCTGTCTTGAAAGAAGTTGCTGTGGTTAGTGTCAAATAGGTTACTGCCTATGTTCTTCTCTAAGATTTTGATGAATTCCTGTCTCACATTGAGGTTGTCATCCATTTTGAGTTTATCTTTGTGTATGGTGTAAGAGAATGATCTAGTTTCATTCCTCTGCAAGAGATTGTCCAGTTTTCCCTGAACAATTTATTGAAGAAAGTGTCTGTTAGCCATTGGATGTTCTTCCCTCCTTTGTCAAAGATTAATTGGCCATAGAATTGAGGGTCTATTTCTGGGCTCTCTATTATGTTCCATTGGTCTATGTGTCTGGTTTGTTTTTTTTTTTTCCCCAATACCATACTTCCTATCGTTTTATCTTTTTTTTTTTTTAAGTAGGATCTTTCTTTATTTCTTTCATTCCTTCTTTCTTTCTTTTCAGGGATTTATAACAAACAAATCAAAGCAGAGCTAGATAAAGATCCAAACACTGCCCTCTGCAAGCAAGGAGAAACTCTGCAGACGACTGACCAATGGAAAATAACAGTCAAAAAACAAGAACAAAGTGCACACATCATACACCAGAAACATGTCCTGAAGTACTAAATCCTGGAAAATGTATGACATCTTTGTAATACAGTATTACACTAAGGTCCAATAACAGTAACAAGCTCTGATAATATGCAAAAGATAGAAACTCAGCCAAAATGACAAGAGAGAATAATTCTCCCCAAAAGAAAGTTCAAGAATATGTCACAATCAGGGACTTGCTCAAAGCAGATATAAGCAATCTATTGGAACAAAAATTTATATCAACAGTCATTAAGCTGGACTTAAGAAAACATAGAAGACACAGAGAAACCCTAGTTTCAGAGATAAAAGACCTAAAAACTGATCAGGCTGGGAAAAAAAAAAAAAACTATAATTGAGATACAAAACAGACTGGATATAATAACAATTAGGATTGAGGAAGCAGAGGAGAGAATACCTGATATAAAAGATAAAAATATGGAAAATAATGAAGCTGAAGAGAGAAGGGAATCTTTTAGATCACCAATGTAGACTTGGGGGACTCAGTGATTTCATAAAGTGAAATAATATCCATACTACTGAAGTCTCAGAAGAAGAGCAGGAAAAGGGGCAGAAGGCATATTTGAACAAATTAGAACTGAGAATATCCTTAATCTGGGGAAGGAAATAGGCATTCAACTCCAAGAAGCACAGAGAACTCTTTAATATTGACCAATACAGATCAACATCAAGACATATCATACAGAAACTTCAAAATACAAAAATGAAGATAGAATGCTGAAAGCAGCAGAGGAAAAAAATGTCCTTAGCTTACAAGGGTAAGGACAGCAGCAGACCTGTCCGCAAAGACCTGGGAGGCCAAAAAAGATTGGAATGATATATTCAATGTATTAAATGGGAAAAATATGCAACCAGGAATACTTTATCCAGCAAGGCTGTTATTCAGAATTGGAGGAATAAAGAGTTTTCAAGATAAAAGAAAACAACTGAAAGAGTCCATAAAAACTAGACCAATGGGGCACCTGGGTGGCTCAGTGGGTTAAAACCTCTGCCTTTGGCTCAGGTCATGATCCCAAGGTCCTGGGATTGAGCCACCCATCGGGCTCTCTGCTTAGCAAGGATCCTGCTTCCTCCTCTCTCTCTGCCTACTTGTGATCTCTGTCAAATAAATAAAATCTTAAAAAAAAAAAAACTAGGCCAGCACAGCAAAAAACATTAAATGGGACATTTTGAGCAAGAGAGACTAAAAGTAACAAAGATAGAAAGGAACAGAGACAATCTATAGGAGCAGGTACTTTATAGGTAATATAATGGCACCAAATTCACATCTGTCAACAATTACTCAGAATGTACTAAATCTCCAATCAAAATACATAAGGTATTGCAGTGGATTAAAAACAACAAGACCATTCCATATCATGCTTACAAGATTGCAAGTGAAGAGGTGGAGAACCATTCATCATGCTAATGGACATCAAAAAAAGAAAGCTGAAGTAGCCACCCTTATATCAGACACACTAGATTTTGAAACAAATAATGTAATAAGAGATGAAGAAGGAAACTATATCATAATAAAGGAGTCAATCCAACAATAATATCTAAAAATTGTAAAGATTTTTTTCTCCAAATTGGAAGCAGTCAAATATATAAATCAATTAATAAAAAAAATTAAACTCATTGATAACAATACAGTAATACTGAGGGACTTTAATGCCCCCCTCATAGCAATGGACAGAAAATCTAAGCAGAAGATAAACAAGGAAACAAGAGTCTTAATGACTCACTGGGTAAGATGGACTTCACAGAAATATTTGGAGCATTTTGTCCTAAGGCACATTCATTTTGAGTCCACAAGGAACAATCTCCAGAATAGATTACATACTGGGTCACAAATCAGGACTCAACAAGTACAAAATGTTTGAGATCATACCATACATATTTTCAGATCACAAATATATGAAGTGTAATGTCAACTACTAGAAAAATTTGGAAGGACCACAAACACATGGAGATTAAAGAACATTCTACTAAAGAATAAACAGGTCAACCATGATATTAAATAATAATTTAAAGAATACATAGAAGCAAATGAAAAGAAAACACGACAGTCCAAAACCTTTGGAACATGAAAGGCAGTCCTAAGAGGAAAGTATATAATGATACTGTTCTTCCTCAAGAAGCAAGAAAAATTTCAAATATACAACATAAACTTACACCTAAAGCAGCTGGGAAAAGAACAACAAATAAAACCTAAATACAGGAGAAGGGAAATAACAAAGAATAGAGCAGAAATCAATGATACAGAAATTTAAAAAATATGATGGAACAGATCAATGAATCTAGGAACTGGTCTTTTGAATGAATAAACAAAATTGATAGAACCCTAATGGGACTTATCAAAAGAAAAGAAAAAAGGTCCTAAAAGATAAAATTATGAATGATAGAGGCAATATCATAACCAACACCACAGAATTACTAACAAGTACAAGAGAATATTATAAGCAATTATATGCCAAAAATTGGGCAATCTGGAAGAAATTGATTAATTCATAGAGACATATAAATTACCAAAACTGAAATAAGAAGAAAGAGAAAAACTGAACAAAACCATAACCAGCAAACAAATTGGATCAGTAATCAAAGATCTCCCAAAAAACAAGAATCCACGGTTGGATGGATTCTAAGGAATATTCAACCAGATGTTAAAAGAATTAAGATTGTTTGTTCCAACACTTTGAAAACTGCCAGAGGTATTTTGATCAGGATGGCATGAAAAGTATAGATTTCTCTGGGAAGTATAGGCATTTTAACAATGTTTATTCTTTTTTGCAATTTTATTTTCTTTTTCAGTGTTGAAGATTCATTGTTAATGCACCACACTCAGTGCACCATGCAATATGTGCCCTCCATAATACCCACCACCAGGCTCACCAAACTTCACACTCCCCTCCTGTCAAAAACCCTCACTTTGTTTTTCAGAGTCCACAGTCTCTCATGGTTTGTCTCCCCCTCCAACTTCCCCCAAATCACTTCTCCTCTCCATCTTCCAATGTCCTCCATGTTATTCCTTATACTCCACAAGTAAGTGAAACCATATGATAACTGACTCTCTCTGCTTGACTTATTTCACTAAGCATAATCTCCTCCAGTCCTGTCCATGTTGATAAAAAGTTGGGTATTCATCCTTTCTGATGGAGACATAATACTCCATTGCATATATAGACCATATCTTCTTTTTTTTATTCTTGCATTTTTATTACTATTATTATTATTATTATTTCATTTATTTATTTCACATCTTCCTTATCCATTCATCATGCAAATGACAGTAGAGACAAAAGGTTGATATCCAGGATATATAATAAACTCCTCAAACTCAACACACACAAAACAGATAATCATATCAAAAAATGGGCAGAAGATATGAACAGACACTTCTCCAATAAAGACATACAAATGGCTATCAGACACAGGAAAAAATGTTCATCATCACTAGCCATCAGGGAGATTCAAATTAAAACTACATTGAGATATCACCTTACACCAGTTAGAATGGACCATATCTTCTTTATCCATTCATCCATTGAAGGGCATCTTGGTTACTCCCACAGTTTGTCCACTGTGGCCATTGCTGTTGTGAATATTGGGGTACAGATGGCCTTTCTGCTCACTACATCTGTATCTTTGGGGTAAATCCCCAGTAGTGCAATTTCAGGATCATAGGATAGCTCTATTTTTAATTTTTTGAGGAATCACTGCACTGTTTTCCAAAGTGGCTACAAAAACGTGCATTCCTACCACAGTATAAGAGGGTTGCCTGTTCCCTATATCCTTTCCAACACTTGTTGTTTACAGTCTTATTAATTTTGGCCATTCTCATTGGTGTAAGGTGGTATCCC
>NW_026741099.1:0-5899 GCF_022355385.1 Mustela nigripes
AAAAAAAAAAAAAAAAAAAAAAAAGAGCGCGCCCCTTTCTTTTAAGTCATTGGCAAAAATGGCATGAAATGAGAACAAAGAGCCAGCAGAAGGTGGAGAGCGATGTCAAATATGACAAACGGGAACTTTGGGTGTCTGGCTCCCAAATCAGTTCTGTTTTTCACCTATTCGTTTGTCTCAGGATTGCTAGTTGCTAGCTGGTTTTCTCAGTGGTGCTACAGTTTCTACACATAATCAGCTTCTTGAATAAATCTATTGACTTCAAAAACTTTGTCATTTTCTTTCTTTCTCTTAAGATTTTATTTTTAAGTCATGTCTACAGCCAATGTGGGGCTCGAACCCACCACCCTGAGATCCAGAAAAGCATGCTCCACCGACTGAGGCAGTCCGGTGCCCCTGTCATTTTCTGAATATGGCCTGATGACCTTCTTGAATTGTTGGTAATTAATTCCTTTTTTTCCCCTAAGGAATGTTATCAAACATTCCTTTAATGTCAAAAATATCTGGGTCCCGTACATTCAGTTATTGCATCGGACATCTCTGCCTTCAGGGGCCCCGACCGGCGTGAAGTAGCGGCTGAAGAAGTAGTTGTCCGGGGATTTATGCTAATTGGATCATTTGAAAAGTGTTTGTGTCTTTGGTAAAAGGCTGACAAATAGGGACAGGTGAGATCTAAATCTCTTTTTCCCATAACCCGGCAGGCGGGTGGTATGTTACAGTGTTAGAGCGAAAGCATGTCTCAGATCAGGGTTTGTATAGATGTTAATTAGTGGGCTGGCAAAAAGAAAGGAAAGGAAAGAAAGAGCAGATTGGCTACGTGTTCCCTGTGCGGTTAGTGACATCTCTGAGCAGTACCGGCCTGAAGAGTTCGCTTGGAGACAGACCGGTGTCAGGTGTGCAGCCGGACTGGGCACCAAGTCCTCGGTCAAGTGGGTAGTGGGGGAGGGGGAGGGGTGGGTGCAAGACCAGATGGCCTGGCGGAAGTGAGAGTGTCGCTTGCTCATGGCTGCTGGTTTTGCCCACTGCCGCTTCTTGTCTCATGCAAGGGCAGTGGGGCCTCCATCGTCTTCCTAGCTACTGTATTTCTGCAATACCTCCCATTTCTTTGGAGAACGATGAGGTCTGACCCCACTTATGCCAACGAACGAGCCTGTGGTGCCGATTTAGATAACACGGATGAAGTGCTTGCCTTTGCTGCCTCGGGAAGTGTGAATTCCTGATTAGGGGCTCTTAAATCTGACCTAATTAGCTTCAGGATATGGGTTAAAATTAACTTATGTACCCATATACATATCACTGTTTTGTTCCAGTTATAAAACAGAGCTAGATGAGGTGAGGCATCAGGTTTTACAGGGGAACCACAGAGAGACTTAAAACAATTTGGGGATGGCTGCCCCAGTATCAGGCATACACGGTGTAGGTGTTGGAGGTTAAGAAAGAAGTCTGGGGGGGCGCCTGGGTGGCTCAGTGGTTTAAGCCTCTGCCTTCCGCTCAGGTCATGATCCCAGGGTCCTGGGATCGAGTCCCACATCGGGCTCTCTGCTCAGCGGGGAGCCTGCTTCCTCCTCTCTCTCTCTGCCTGCCTCTCTGCCTACTTGTGGTCTCTGTCTGTCAAATAAATAAATAAAAATATAAAAAAAAAAAAAAAGAAAGAAAGAAGTCTGGGGACTATTAGTGTTCCCTATAAAATCTGGATGTTTTGTGTATGATTTAGGTTAGTATTTAAGCAAACCTTATAAAAGTGATGTTTTAAAAAAGATTTTATTTATTTATTTGACAGAGAGAGCTCACAAGTAGACAGAGAGGGAAGCAGAGAGAAAGGGGGAGAAGCAGGCTCCCCACTGAGCAGAGAGCCCGATGCGGGACTTGATCCCAGGACCCTGGGATCATGACCTGAGCCGAAAGTAGAGGCTTAACTTAACACTGAGCCACCCAGGTGCCCCAAAAGCGATCTTTTTTTTAAAAAAAGCTTTTTTTAAAAAAATTTTTTTTTAGAGAGAGAGTGTGTGTGTGTGAATGGGAGGGAGAGAGAGGGAGTGAGAGTCTGAAGCAGACTCTGCACTGAGCACAGAGCACAAGGCAGGACTCCATCCCACGACCACAAGACCATGATCTGAGCCGAAACCAGGAGTCGGACGCTCAACCGACTGAGCTGTTCAGGAGCTCCGAGAAGTAATCTTAGTGGTTTTTATTTTTATTTGTTAAGTAAACACTATCCCCAACGTGGCGCTCAAACTCAAGACCCCAAGTTCAAGAGTCAGTCACATACTCTACTGACTGAGACAGCCAGGTGCCCCAATTTTAGTGTTTTTAAATTCCATCATGAAGACCCAGGATTTTAGATTCTCTAAGGGAGGGAACAAAAAAGCTAACAACAGCAAAGCCATGCTGAAAAAGCCGGATGGATCTTTTTCAGAGGGAATGCTGTTTCTTTTCACACTTTCCTATTCCGAGCACAGCACTTGGATAGTGCTGATAGCAAGCCCTGCATTTAATCCTTGAAAACAATGACAACATGAAATGAAGTTCCCAATGCTGGCTTTCCCCTTTATCCGAGATCATTTAATTTGCCAATAAACTTGAATGAAAGACAGAGGCTGAAAGCTTAACAGAAGTCATGTTGCCCTTGGCTTAATTCTGTCCTTTCTCTTTATGCCATTTGATGGGCAGCTCCAACTTTTAAATTCAATGTCATGACCACATACATGTGTCTGTGTGTCCATATACATATTTGTGTGTTTGTGAAATACTGTATAGATTTTCTGGTTTTTAAAAAAGACTGACTATACAGGCAGGTGGGTCAAAATTAAAATGAACTTGGAAAAGAGATTTATTTTACCTAATTTAAAATTTTATCTCAAATTCTCAAATTCACCGACTAGTTTTCCAGAAGGGCATTAGTGTATAAATACCAATCCGAATATAGACTGTTGGGACAGTGGGATTGTTTTGGGGTCCAAGAGACCATCTGCATGGGGGCACCCGGCTGGCTCAGTCAGTAGAGCATGCGACCCTTGATCTTAGGGTCGTTGAGTTCAAGTCTTACCCTACTTAAAAAAAAAGAAGGGCAAAAGACCACCCGCATGTTTGATGGTTTTGTAGGACTCCCGGGGACTCAGTGTAGAGCCGTGTGTGTGTGTGTGTGTGTGTGTGTATTATGGATTTCTTCCTTCCTGTCCTTCTTTCCTTCCTTTGCCACAGCAAGGATGCGCACTGGAACCAGAGAGGGGAAAAGGCACAGGGCAGTGTCTGGAAAAATCCATGCATGAGCTTATTACGCTGCCCCGGAATGAGGCCACGCAGAGTGCTCTCCCCCCAGCAGGATAATGCTCAAGTCCTGCCTAGGAAAGGCCATGTGAGGCTCAGTGCATAGAGATTTTAGTCACGTCATCACAAGGACCAGCCGCTATTATTGAAATTCAGGATTCCCCCAAGGAAAGCAGGTGTTTCAAGCCCCAGGGGGGCAAAGCAACCTGCTAGCATAGGGAACTTTCCTGAAACTGAGATCCCAGAAGCCAGCCAGAGGCCAACCCTGCAAGCTGACCTGCTTTTAAGATAACAAATAGCTCAGGCCGACTAGGTTAACCCTTTCCTCCAGAGGTGTATACTTTTTAAAATGCTATTATATTCTCTTTTGTATACCAATCTATAAATGCATGCTTGTTTGACTTAATGTATGAGGCTGTCAGCATCTTGAGGGCAGATGTCCCAGCCTATTTATCATGTTTCCCTGGCACCCGGGATGACAGAGAGACCTGAAGAGAAACCTAAAGACTGTTTCTGGAAACATCCTGGAGATGTTCTGGAAACACGAGTGGATGCATCAGTGGACAGTGGGGTTGTAGTCTCACGTGTCAGTTACAAGTTGGCTATTTTGTAGAGTATGATTGAACTGCAGGTACAATTTAGAGACGATAAAATTCATATTTTCTGCCCAGAATTCTGGCAGTCTGGCCACAGTAATCTGAATGTGACCTCATTCCTAGATTCTCCAAGCTACCTGCTAAATATTTAGCACATTGTGTATTTTCCGACTTGCGAGCAGGTTGTGTTGCGCTGGTCATAGGCAAGGCGGGGGGTGGGGGCGAGAACAGGGACAGAGCTTCTGCAGGTCACAGGGCTGCCTGCGTTGGCCTGGGCCATGTCGCAGTCACATTCAGCCTCCGGTTTTGGATGGAGCCGGTGCTCATCACAGGGCAAGCTTCCGTTTAGGGCACAATATCACAGTAATCACATCAGCGATGAGAAAAGGAAATAGGAGAAGAGGATATGGCCGTCGACCCGTCATGTCTGCGTCGGCAGATGCTCTGGCCTGTTGGCAGGAGCCTGAATCAGATTTAGTCCAGACTTCTCATGCAGAACTTCTGTTGCTGTAAAAAGAAGCTGTGTGTGTGTGTTTGTGTGTGTGTGTGTGTGTGTGTGTGTGTGTGTGCACGTGCGCACACGCGCGCAAGCGTAGGTGTACTCACATATATATTAAAAGGAGCATGGAAGTGTGTGTGGCCACTTAAGGATGGAGTACAAAATGTTTATGAAGCAGAGCCTCTGGATAGAAAAAAAGCAGACATTTGAATCTGTGTTTCTTTCTTTACTCTTTTAAATGTAACTCTCTAGGGGCACTTGGGTGGCTCAGTTGGTTGAGCATCTGCCTTCTGCTCTGGTCATGATTCCCTGGATCCCGGGATCGAGTCCTGCGTCGGGCTCCCTGCTCAGTGGGGAGTCTGCTTTTCCCTCTGCCTCTCCCCATTGGATTGTGCTCACTCTCTCTCTTAAATAAATAAGTAAAATCTTTAAAAAAAAAGAATTTATCCAGAATGCAAAGAGAAACACACTTAAGATTGAATTGTTACGGAAGTTAGGCGCCTCTTTAACTTTCTATGAACTGTCTTTACAGATATGTAAGAAACACTATTATCGAGCTCCATCACGAAATGGAATATTTGGGTGTTAAAAGGTAAACTGAGGGGGCACCTGGGTGGCTCAGTGGGTTAAAGCCTCTGCCTTCTACTCAGGTCATGATCCCAGGGTCCTGGGATCGAGCCCCGCATCCGGCTCTCTGCTCAGCGGGGAGCCTGCTTCCTCCTTTCTCTCTCTGCCTGCCTCTCTGCCTGCTTGTGATCTCTGCCTGTCAAATTAATAAATAAAAATTTTTTAAAAAGGTAAACTGAGGCACATGAAAACTAAGTTCAGATTGGGTAGTACCAAACTGGAAGTGATCAGGAACATTCCTTGATGGAATCCAGGGGAAAGAATTACATAGAAAAGGTGTGGCAGCAAAGAAGTGGCAGCCAAGAAAGGAAATTATTATTATTATTATTTTTTTTTTTTTTTAAAGAAAGGAACTTGTTGATTGGTTGTCACTTCAAGCCCAAGGTTGTCCTTAGGTATCAGTTTCATGACGTAGAGGCTTAGAGTTCGGTTTGTTGACACAGGCCACAGACCCATCTCAGTTTAATGGCCTCCTTATCTCATTCGTGTAACATTAGTTTATCACATACTACAGTTTAACAAAAGTGCATGTTTCACATATATCACCTGTTTCCAAATACGTATATTTACGTTTTTCTTAACGATTACTCTTGGGGTTTTCCCTGAATGTGAAGAGCCTTTCTGTACTCCTTTGCTGAAACGGGTCTTGGGGCACAGCAGAGTGACCGTGTGAGGACTCCGGGTGGCCAGGGTTAACGCCAAGAGAGCTTAGTCATGATGCTTTAAGCTTTCATTTCCTCATCCACGAAATGGGGTTATACAGACCCAACAAAACAGAGATTCATTTCCCAACTGCCAAAGGCTAATACTATGGAAGAACTTACTGCCGTTGGGATTGCACCAGCAATTAGACATTTGACACCCCCGGAAATGGGTTTGCTCTTGGTCTTCTGCTGCGTTTCCACTGATC
>NW_026741100.1:0-5899 GCF_022355385.1 Mustela nigripes
TTTTTTTTTTTAAAGATTTTGTTTGTTTATTTTGACAGAGATACAGAGAGGGAGAGAACATAAGCAAGGGGCGTGGGCTCCCCACAGAGCAAGAAGCCAGACGTGGGCTCGATCCCAGGACCCTGGGACCATGACCTGAGCTGACGGCAGATACTTCATGACGGAGCCACCCAGGCACCCCTGGGCTGTACATTTTTTGGCTTTTGTCAAACACATGACAACATGTATTTACCATTACAGAATCATACAAAATAGTTTTGCTGGCCTCATATACCCCAGTCTTTATAGCAGCAATGTCCACAGTAGCCAAAATATGGAAAAAGCCCAGATGTCCATCAACAAATGAATGGAAAAAGAAGACAATATATACATACAAGGGAATGTTACTCAGCCATCAAAAAGAATGAAATCTTGCCATTTGCAATGACATGGATGGAACAAGAGGGTGTTATGCCAAGTGAAATCAGTCAGAGGACAAATACCATATGACTTCACTCACATGTGGAATTTAAGAAACAAAACAGATGAGGGGCGCCTGGGTGGCTCAGTGGGTTAAGCCTCTGCCTTCGGCTCAGGTCATGATCTCAGGGTCCTGGGATCGAGCCCCGCATCAGGCTCTCTGCTCAGCAGTGAGCCTGCTTCCTGCTCTCTCTGCCTGCCTCTCTGCCTACTTGTGATCTCTCTCTCTCTGTCAAATAAATAAATAAAATCTTTAAAAAAAAAAAAAAAGAAAGAAAAGGAAACAAAACAGATGAATATAGGGGAAGGGAAAGAAAAATAAGATAAAAACAGAGGGAGGCAAGCCATGAGACTTAACCAAAAGTAACAAACTGAGGGTTGCTGGAGGGGAGCTGGGGCGATGGGATGATTGGGGGATGGGCATGAAGGAGGGCACTTGCCCGTAACGAGCACTGGGTGTGATATGCAACTGATGAATCACTAAATTCTACCCCTGAAACTAACAACACATTATATGTTAACTGACTTGAATTTAAATTAAAAAAAAAAAAATACTTTGGGGGCACCCGGGTGACTCAGTCCGTTAAGCATCTGCCTTTGGCTCAGGTCATGATCCCAGGCCCCTGCGATTGAGTCCGAGGTTGGTTCCCTGCTGAGCAGGGAGCCTGCTTCTCCTTCTCCCTCTGCCTGCCACTCCCCCTGCTTGTGCTCTCTCTCTCTCTCTCTCTCTCTCTCTCTCTCAAATAAACAAACAAATAAATAAATAAATCTTTTTAAAAAGTTTTTTTCACAATAGTTTTGCTGCCCTAAAAATTCCCAGGGCTCCATCTGATCATCCCTTCTTGCTCCTGAGCCCCTGGCATCCTTGCTCCTGTCTCCATAGTTTTTAGCCATTCTAACAGGTGTGTGGTAGTATCCCACTGTTTTCATTTGCAATTCTGCAGCGACATTTGATATGAAGTATCTTTTCAGGTGGGCCCCATGGTGTAATGGTCAGCACTCTGGACTCTGATATGAAGTATCTTTTCATGTGCGTACTTGCCATCAGAATATCTTTTTGGTGAGGTGTCTCTTCAGATTGTTTGCTCCCTGCTCAATGGAGAGTCTCCTCTGGGGAGAGGGAGTCCTCTCCCTCTGCCACTCCCCCCAACTTGGGCTCACTCTCTCAAATAAAGAAATAAAATCTTCATTAAATTTTCAAAAGAAATAGGTGCTGTTTATTGTACATAAACTATACCTCACTAAAGCTAAAGCATAACTTTTATTAAGAGACAAACCAGGGCGCCTGGGTGGCTCAGTGGATTAAGCCGCTGCCTTCGGCTCAGGTCATGATCTCGGAGTCCTGGGATCGAGTCCCGCATCGGGCTCTCTGCTCAGCAGAGAGCCTGCTTCCCTCTCTCGCTCTGCCTGCCTCTCCATCTACTTGTGATTTCTCTCTGTCAAATAAATAAATAAAAATCTTTAAAAAAAAAAAAAAAGAGACAAACCAGTAAATATAGAGGCTCTCTGGGTATTGATATCAAGGAATTGATATATTTATTGTACACACAAATGTATTGCTGTTATTTTTGAATTTTTAAAAAGATTTTATTTATTTATTTGATGGAGAGAGACACGGTGAGAGAGGGAACACAAGCTGGAGAAGGGCGAGAGGGAGAAGCAGGCATTCCGGATCAGCAGAGAGCCAATGTGGGGCTCGATACCAGGACCCTGGCTGGGATCATGATCTGAGCCGAAGGCAGATGCCCAATGAGTGAGCCATGCAGGGGCCCCTCTGTTACTTTGAATTTTTTAAAAAAGGAACTTGGGGTTCGTGGCTGCCTGGCTGGGCTCTGTCAGTAGAGCATGTGACTCTTGATCTCAGGGTTGTGAGTTTGAGCTCCACATGGAGCATAGAGATTACTTTTAAAACTCGAAGACCCTCAGGGACACCTGGGTGGCTCAGCGGGCTTAGCCTCAGTCTTCGGCTCCTGTCATGATCTCAGGGTCCCGGGATCAAGCCCCACATCCGGCTCTCTGCTCAGTGGGGAGCCTGCTTCCCCCCCTCTCTCTGTCTGCCTCTGTGCCTACTTGTGATCTGTCAAATAAATAAATAAAATCCTTAAAAAAAAAAACCTCTAATACCCACAAAAAAACATCCTCAGTAACAAATAAATAAATAAATAAACTGTTAAAAAAAGGGAACTCTTATATAAAGATGCATGTAGAAATATTTACTAATGACATGAGATGTGTGAAATATGCATCAAAATAATGAGGGATGGCACGGCTGGACGGGGGTATAGATGAAACACACTTGACCATGAGCTGATAATTATCAAAGCTGGGTGGTGTATACATGGGGGTTCATTTCACTGCTCTCTTTTCTTTTGTATTTCTTTGAAATTATCCATAATTTAAAAGTTAAAAAAAAAAACCCACACATGCTGGGGGGGGCACCTGGGTGGGACAGTCAGTTAAGCGTCTGACTCTTAGTTTCAGCTCAGCTTGCAATCTCAGTGTCCCGAGATCCAGCCCTACATCAAACCCCACATCAGGCTCCATGTTCACAGTGGAGTCTGCTTAATTCTTTCTCTCCCTTTGCTCCTCCCCACCACACCCTCTCTCTCTAAAATAAATAATCTTTCTTTTTAAAAAAATCACACATGGTCGCGCCAGGATGGCTCATTCTGCTGGGCATCTGCCTTCCGCTCAGGTCACAATCCCAGGTCCTGGGATCGAGCCCCTACATCAGGCTCCCTGCTCAGCAGGGAATCTGTTTCCCCCTCTGCCTCTGTGCTTCACCCCACTCACATGCTTGTGTGCACATGTTCTCTCTCTCTCTCAAACAAATAAAATCTTTTTTAAAAAATCACCTATGTAGGAACTATTGACTTTAATTCAATTAATAAACGGACCAAGACTGAAAGCATTGCTAAGGTTACTGCACACCACTTTTAATTTTAATTTTTGGATAAAATTTTTGAGATAATTGTAGATTCATCCTGCATAGTTTCCCCCAAAAGTAACATCTTGCAAAATTAAAGTCTAATATTACAACCGGGATACTGGCATTGATATAATGCACTCGTCTTCATCAGACTTCCCCCAGATTTACTTGTATTCATTTGTGTATGGTTGCTTGCGTATTAATTACTATGCAATTTTATGACCTATGTAGGTTTGTATATCCACCACCACTGTCAGGATACAGAAAGTTCCAATACCACAGAATAAGGATTCCTCACTTTGTTCTTTTATAACCGCACTCACACTGTTTTTCTTTTTAATTTTATTTATTTATTTGACAGAGAGAGATCACAAGTAGGCCGAGAGGCAGGCAGAGAGAGAGGCAGGCAGAGAGAGAGGCAGGCAGAGAGAGGAAGGGAAGCAGGCTCCCCGCTGAGCAGAGAGCCCGATGCAGGGATCCTGGGATCCCGGGATCATGACCTGAGCCAAAGGCAGAGGCCCAACCCACTGAGCCACCCAGGCGCCCCCGGCACTCACAATCTTGAATCTTAGCTCCCAACCCCCTAACCCCTGGCAACCAGTAATCCCTCCTTCATTTCTCAAGTTTTTGTCACTTCAAAAATGCTATATGAATGGAATCATAAAGTATGTAACCTTTGGGGGTTTTTTCCCATGCAACATAATTCCCTAGAGATTCATCCAAGCTTTGTGTATCAATAGTTTCTTTTCTTGCTAAGTAGAATTCTGTGATGTACCATAGTTTAACATCTAGGCTGATTTCAGTTTTTGGCTATCACGAATAAAGCTGCCATGAACATTCATAGACACATTTTTCATCTAACATTTTGTTTTGCTACTAGTATAGTAATTTTCCCTTCTATTCATTAATCATAGAAGACTAGTAATTTTGCAAACTTTCAAAATAAAATCTGTTGGCTTAATCAGTCTATACTTTTGAAGCATGTGTAATTTCCCCTAAGTGAGACTATAAAGTATTTTCTCAGTAAGATAATGAATTTCACTGGCTTTTCTCCTAGCATATTTTGAAAAACAATTCTCAATAGGAATTTGTAAATGACCTTACAATTACAGATCTTTTGATGACTAAGATAGGTCTACATCAAAGCTGGTTTCCTCTTTGTAATAATCAAAGAGAACAATTTTGCCATGCCTCCTGAACCTCATAAATATGCATTAGGAGACAAATTTTCCAACTGATAACACCCATATGCCATCACTAAGGCCAGAGAACATGTTACAGGTTTGAAATTTGAGCCCTTAAGCCTTTCAGCATAAAGTATAATAATGATGCAATTTACATTTAGCCACAGATATACTGAAAATTTCCAATTTGCTTGGGAGTTCTATTTTCAAAAACCACTACGGGTCTTTTAAAAAGCAAAGCATGCTTTTGTCATGGTTATTTACCTGCCACCATCTCTTAGCTCTAAACTACCTCTTTTTTTCTCTTCTCTGTGTTGCCAGGGCTGGGATTCTACAAACTGCTTTTCCCAAATTCCCAAGCCCATTTCCTCCTTATTATGTTCTGTCAATGGAAGGTTCTGATGGCAGATTGAAAGTAAGAAGGGACCTCTGGTTGCCACCTTCAATCACCCCAAGGGTGAGGTATCTTGATGGACAATCCTACCTACCTGTAAGAAGTTTGGAGAAGAAAGAGGAACTCAACCAAAAGAAATTTAGCATGCTGTTTCCTCAAGAAGGAAGAATGGATTATAGCCAGCAATTATAACAAATTTTCACTATATTGAACTTCAGAAGCAGTCTTCTGTTGTAAATTACAATGCATTGTGTACTAAAACTTTGAATAAAAGAACAACGATCTTGGGGTGGAATGCTCAGAGCAATTTTTCTAAAAGAAGGTTCTACATGTGAAGCCTTGTTATCACTACTTATGGACTGGGACAGACCAGGAGGAGTTTCCTATTCAATATTTTTCATTTGACAAATATTTATTTACTCCGCCCCAGTGATTCTAAGTCTAAGCCCCAGGGATTCTGGACTAGGTCATTTCCTTTATTCACTGTCACCAACGCAGAGCTCATGTTGCTTAACATTAACAACCAGCACAACGGGGTAAGTTGGCCTTTCAGAAATCCAGAGGGACACCCATGAAAGTTAAATATTAACACATATATAAGTATAAAACAATGACTTCACTTTACCTAATAAAATATCACAATACTAAATGAAAACAAAGTACAAGTTCAAGCAAGTACAGTGTTTTCTACTTTCCAATAATTTCCTTCAGCTCCCTCTAACACAAGTGCATTAAACAATATTTTAAGAGAAATGACTAAGAATTCTATTACATTAAGACAATTCATTTGTGTGCCATTCTTTGTTTTTATTTTTTTCAAAAATGTGTGGGGTTTTTCTTCCCCTGCTTATAAGAGTAATGTTTGTCCACTGGAGAATTCTTTTATTATTTTTTTAAAGATTTATTTATTTATTTGACAGAGAGAGATCACAA
>NW_026741101.1:0-5898 GCF_022355385.1 Mustela nigripes
CACAATGAGATATCACCTCACACCAGTCAGAATGGCTAAAATTAACAAGTCAGGAAATGACAGATGCTGGCGAGGATGTCGAGAAAGGGGAACCCTCCTACACTGTTGGTGGGAATGTACGCTGGTGCAACCACTCTGGAAAACAGCATGGAGTTTCCTCAAAATGTTGAAAATAGAACTACCCTATGACCCAGCAATTGCACTAGTGGGTATTTACCCTAAGATACAAATGTAGTGATCCGAAGGGGCACGTGCACCCGAATGTTTTTGCAGCAATGTCCACAATAGCCAAGCTATGGAAAGAACCTAGATGTCCATAAACAGATGAATGGATAAAGAAGATGTGGTATCTATACACAATGGAATACTATGCAACCATCAAAGAAATGAAGTCTTGCCATTTGCAACAACGTGGATGGTACTAGAGGGTATCATGCTTAGCAAAATAAGTCAAGCAGAGAAAGACAACTATCATATGATCTCCCTGATATGAGGAAGTGGTGATGCAACATGGGGGGTTAAGGGGGTCGGAGAAGAATCAATGAAACAAGATGGGATTGGGAGGGAGACAAAACATAAGTGACTCTTAATCTCACTAAAGAAACTGAGGGTTCCTGGGGGGAGGGAGGTTGGGAGAAGGGGGGTGGGGTTATGGACATTGGGGGTGTGTGTTCTGTGGTGAGTTCTGTGAAGTGTGTAAACCTGGAGATTCACAGACCTGTACCCCTGGGGATAAAAATATATGTTTATAAAAATTAAAAAATTAAAAAAAATAACCAGGCTAACTTAGACTCCTTTGGTCTAAGTTCTGTCTCTATCACTTACTAACCATGTGACCTTAGGAAGAATACATTGTCTTTCTAGGCTTCAGTTCTTTCTTTAAGATGTAATGATGATAATAGTCTTATGGGGATATAGTAGTTAACATAGTACCTTAGTAAGTGATTAGTCAATATCAGCTCTTACTATTATTATTTTATTCTAAATTTAAAATTGTATATCTTAATTTAATGATCAATATAGACAAAAGATTTTGTAAAAGCCTGTTAGAACTGGGCTAGCCTCCAGTACTCTTTTAAAAATTGCTATAAAGACATTTTAGTCATATTAAGTATATGTACATTTATTAAGAGTTCTGCAGAAACTGTTCATCTGTAAATGAAAATAAAGGATCATGCTGTGCTTTTTTCCCATAACACTTTCTAATAGATGTCTGATCAGATAAAACTTGTATAATTAGGAAGATTATAAATATCAGAGGTGCCCATCTTCTAGATATTTTAATGGAAACTATACATTTTATTATCAAGCAGTTAAAAATATCATTAAAAGTAAATTGTAACTCTGAAGGAACACTAGAAGAATTTGAGAAACAGACCTTTCAGAAAGCAAGTGTCTGATAGCCATTTGTGTGTTCATAATCACTAGCCATCAGGGAGATTCAATTAAAACCACATTGAGATACCACCTTACACCAGTTAGAATGGCCAAAATTAGCAATACAGGAAACAACGTGTGTTGGAGGGTATCTAGAGAAAGGGGAACCCGCTTATACTGTTGGTGGGAATGCAAGCTGGTGCAGCCACTTTGGAGAACAGTGTGAAGATTCCTCAAGAAATTAAAAATAGAGCTTCCCTAGGAGACCCGGCCATTGCACTCTTGGGTATTTACCCCTAAGATACAGATGTAGTGAAAAGATGGGCCATCTGTATCCCAATGTTTATAGCAGCAATGTCCATGGTCACCAAACTGTGGAAAGAACCAAGATGCCCTTCAACGGATGAATGGATAAGGAAGATGTGGTCTATATACACTATGGAGTATTATGCCTCCATCAGAAAGGATGAATACCCAACTTTTGTAGCAACATGGATGGGACTGGAGGAGATTATGCTGAGTGAAATAAGTCAAGCAGAGAGAATCAAATATCATATGGTTTCACTTATTTGTGGAGCATAACAAATAGCATGGAGGAGAAGGGCAGATGGAGAGGAGAAGGGAGTTGGGGGAAATTGGAATGGGAGGTGAACCATGAGAGACTATGGACTCTGAAAAACAATTTGAGGGTTTTGAAGGGGCAAAGGGTGGGAGATTGGGGGAACCAGGTGGTGGGTATTGGAGAGGGTACAGATTGCATGGAGCACTGGGTGTGGTGCAAAAACAATGAATACTGTTACACTGAAAATAAATTTAAAAAAAAAGGAAAGCAAGTGAATTCCCACTCTGCTAAGCATGATCACTGGCTCTTTTTGAGATGAGCACATCTGATAACTATGAGATATTTGGTTAAATGTGGAACAACCTCAAGATATGCCTGACCCCCCCCCAACCAATCCCTGACCCCTCCCTCATCTTCACCTCATCTGTGATCCTATATTGCACATTAAGTTGAGGGTCAGAACAGATAAGCAACAAAAATATAAGATCAGTCTTCAACCTCCTTTCCTTCTCATATTTTACTCTTTTTTCCCTAAATGCCTACTTAAGGTCTTCATCCCTTTTGCTTTCCCTGGCTCTCCCTAGTAGTGTTACCTCCATGTTTCCTTCCCTAAAAACGTGCTTTTGTCCTTTATTCCCCAACCCATAACCAAACAGTTCTGTCCTCTATTCTGTCCTCTAGCTGATATGATATAGTAATACATAATGTGTTGGTAGCTGATAATTTTCAAATTGTATTTATTTTAAAATTAAATGATCACATTTTATTTTTGTTTTTTTTTAAGATTTTATTTATTTATTTGGTGGAGAGATAGAGACAACGAGAGAGAGAACACAAGTAGAGGGAGTGGGAGAGGGAGAAGCAGGCTTCTCTCCTAGCAGGGAGCCCAATGAGGGGTTCAATCCCAGGACCTTGGGATCATGACCTGGGCTGAAGGCAGATGCTTAATGACTGAGCCACCCAGGCACCCCCAGATGATCACATTTTAGAAGTTCAGGGATGTAAGAAATAGAGGAGGTCCCATGAAAGCATAAAATGGGTGACCCTAGGCTGATCTGAGGGTACACAGAAGGTCTGCCTGGGGAAGGGACATTTTGAACAGTAATCTGAAGGATGTAGGAAGCATTTGGGTGAAGAGGGGTAAGGGTGAAGGGCATGACAGGCAGAGAGACTATTCGAAGACTCAGAGGTGGAAAGAAGCTTGACTTGTAAGAGGAATTCAAAGACTAGTGTGGATGGAATATATAGATGAGGTTGGGGAAGCAGACAGGAGCCAAATGATTTGAGCCTTATAGGCCATGACAAGGATTTTGGACTTCATCGTAAAAAATAGTAGAAGGCCATTAAAATTTTTTGAGCAGTAGAGTAACATGATGAGATTCGTGTTTTGAATGAAGAACTATACCTTTCTTGGGTTCAGCTAGAGTTGGTCCCAGTTTACCTGACTGTGATTCCATTTTCTTTTCATTTGAATATGGTTATATGCAAACAATGAATCATGGAACACTACATCAAAAACTAATGATGTACTGTATGGTGACTAACATAACATAGTAAATAAAAAATGAATGTGATTCTTCTCTAGAAAGGGAGCGATAGCATACTTATTAAGGAAAATTTAAGAGATGGCTATTTGATTTTAGAAACAAGTCTCTTTAAATCTCTTGTGTTTTCCTGTTGCGATCATGTCCCCACCCCTTTAAAAAAAATTCTTATTTATTTATTTATTTAGCTAGTTTAGCAAGGGCAAGAGAGCGAGCAAGCAGGGGAGGAGCAGAGGGAGAGGGAGGGGGAAAGAATCTCAAGTAGACTCCAAGAATCTCAAGAAGACTCTGCGCTGAGTGTGGCAACCCATGCAGGGATCAGTCTCCTGACCCTGAGATCATGACCTGAGCTGACACTCATGCTTCATCCACTGAGCCACCCAAGTACCCCTGTACCCACCCTTTAAAAGCTACTATTCTTGGAGAAGTTGACATACCAAGTCTCCTGAATTAAATTGTGAAGGTTATTAGATCAAGACTTGATCCTATGGACTGGGTAACAGCTTCTGAATCACCAAAATGACTCCCAAGTATTCCTCAGACTGAATAGGTTGACATTGGATTGCCACTGCATTCAGCACCGAGAACACTAAAAAAATATCAATACTATTGCCTTTGGCTTTGAGACTGAATAACACATCAAAATGGGTAATTGAATGATTTACTGTTCTTCAGGATGGTTACATTTCATGGATCTGGCCTAAATGGAATTAATTGTGGGCTAATTAAAGTTCTCCTTGCTTCTTGCTCAAGTTCTCCCTTGGACATTGGCTGCAATGATTTGTGCAAGTTGCAGAAAACTGTAAATTGTGACTTAGATTAAAGAAAAATGAATTGCTTTTCTAATCCTTATTGAACACTTAAAACAGACATTTAAATCTCTACAAGTTTTAGATAATTAAAATTATAAATCTGTGCTCTTTGAACAGGAACATGAGTGGGGATCAGAGGTATAAATAGTACCATGTTGAGGTAATTCATTTTGTGGCTTCAGGTTTATTACTCTAACAAGGATTGTCCCCAGGCAAATACCAAAGCAAAGAAGTTTCTCTCTGCTTCCTCTTTACCTCCTAGCATCCTAGACCCCTAGATCATAGAAACTAGAAATACCTCAAGACACGTTATTGTGAAACTGATGAGTCATAATTTTAGACAGGAGCTCTTGAAAGCAGCTAGGGGGAAGAGATTCCCTATGTACAGAGGAAGGTCCATCAGAATAACGTCAAAACTGTCCACAGAAATCTGGCATTCCAGAAAGGGCTGGCAAGATGTATTCAGGGCAATAAATGAGAAGAACATGCAGCCAAGAATACTTTATCCAGCCAGGTCAACATTCAAAATGGATGGCGAGATAGAGAGCTTCCAAGACCGCCAAGGTTTAAAAGAGTATGTGGTCACCAAGCCAGCACTACAAGAAATATTAAAGGGGGTTCTAGAAAACAGTGACATACAACAGAAATTTACAGTCTCTAGAAACAAGGACTTCACAGGCAACATGATGTCAATAAACACATATCTTTCAATAATCATTCTCAATGTGAATGGCCTAACCTGTCCCATGAAATGGTACAGGATTGCAGATTGGATAAAACGACAGGACCCATCCATATGTTGTCTATGAGAAACCCATATGGAACCTAAGGATACATCCATACTGAAAATGAACGGATGGAGAAGCATCTTTCATGTCAATGGGCCTCAAAAGAAAGCTTGGGTAGTGATTCTCATATCAGAAAAATTAGATTTTAAACTAAAGACTGTGGTCAGAGATAAAGAAAGACACTACATCATTCTTAAAGGGTCTATCCACCAAGAAGATCTAACAATTGTAAATATGTATGCCCCCAATACTGGAGCAGCCAACTACATAAGAAAACTGTTAATCAAGATAAAGAGTCATATTGATATGAATACATTAATGTTAAGGCATCTTAATGTGCCACTCTCAGTAATAGTCAGATCATCCAAGCAGAAAATCAATAAAGAAACAAGAGCTTTGAATGACACATTGGACCAGATGGACCTCATAGATATATACAGAACATTCCACCCCTAAACAAAAGAATACTCATTCTTCTCGAGCACACATAGAACCTTTTCCAGAATAGACCACATACTGGGTCACAAATCAGGGCTCAACTGATACCAAAAGACTGAGATTATTCCCTTCATATTCTCAGACCACAATGCTTTGAAACTAGAACTCAACCACAAGAAAAAGTTTGGGAGGAATTCAAACACCTGGAAGCTAAAGACCACCTTGCTTAAGAATGCTTGGATCAACCAGGAAGTCAAAGAGGAACGTAAACAGTTTATAGAAACCAATGAGAATGAAGACACTTCGGTCCCAAACCTATGGGATATAGTAAAGGCGGTCCTAAGAGGGAAATACATAGCCATCCAAGCCTCCCTTAA
>NW_026741102.1:0-5896 GCF_022355385.1 Mustela nigripes
AAAAAAAAAAAAAAAAAAAAAAAGGAGGAAATGGAGGTTCAGACAGAGGCAGAGGGTGGCAAAGTGAGAATTTTGAACCTAAGTCTGTGGGACTCCAAAGCAAACCCTTTCCAGTTTAGCTCAGCTAACAACTGTTTAACCCCACAATACAATGTAGTGAGCATAAAGGATATTATTCTCCAAAGAGAATTTTTCTCTTTCCCTTTTGGTTGAGCATCTAACTCATGATTTTCAGTTGGGTTATGATCTCAGGGTCATGGAATTGAGCCCCATGTCAGGCTTCATGCTCAGGGGGAGTCTGCTTAGGATTCTCTCTCTCCTCCCTCTGCCCCTCCCTCCACTCTCTCGATCTCTCTCTCTAAAAAATAAAAACAAGATAAAAAAATTTTTTTAAATATTTCTCTTTTATCAAGGGCCACTAGTCTCCTCAGTACAACACAATTACCTTTGTAATGAAAGCACTGGGACACAAAGTGACATGAAAAGTCACAATAATATTGATCGATGTCTCCCTGAAACTATTTAAATCTCCTTCAGTATTGACATTCTGAAGACCCTAAATCCCCATGCCCATCACAGCTCTAAGCAGGAGCACATTAAACAATGTTGGTCTTTGAAGCCATCAGAGGTATGTAAAGGAGAGCAGAGACTGTGTATTCTGACCATATGTTGCTACTGTTAAAAATGAAACCCCTGCTATCTGGGGAGGTCTGTCATTCCTGTTTTCTAGAAGTTTTATTCTACATACTCATTTAGATAAAGCAGCTTAGCTGGGAATCCTGCGTGCGCCAGTGAACATCTACTTTTGGGAAAATGGATGACTGAGAACCTGGACATTGGATGTGCGCACCTTCACCTGATCCCAAATGTCTCATCGCTTCACTGGAAAGAAATAGGAAAGACAGTTAAAAGTGATCATATGCCCAGAAACTTCCATTCCCTGACCTTCAAAGTCCTGGTGGGCTGGGGTGATGTATGAGTCAGAGCAGCTGTGTAGCACATTCAGCAGGCAGGTTTAGATAATGATTTAACCACGTCTAACACCCTGTGGTGGACAGCAGTGGAATAATGTAGCAATTCATCACCTCTCAAAAATGCTTCTGTAACTTTTAATAAAAAATTTTTAATAAATGCATACAACTAAAAGTTTCTGTCAGACTGTCTTGGGGAACGGGAGTTCCTACAGACTGAATGTGTGCCTACAACTTTCATATACTGAATCTTCACGTCCCATGTGATGGTAGTAGGAGATGCATCTTTCAGAGAAGGCAATTCAGGTGTCTAGTCAAGGTGATTAATGCTCTTAAAAAAAGAGATCCCAGAGAAGTCCTTTGTCCCTTCAACTATGTAATGAAGAAGCAAAAAGGACAGCCATCTTTGAACCAGGAAACATACTTTCACCAAACATGAAACCTGTCAGTGCATTGACCTTGGACTTCCCAGCCTCCAGAACTATGAAAAAGAAGTAAATTTATGTTGTTTATAAGCCACCCAATCTATGATGTTTTGTTACAGCAGCCTGAGTGAACTAAAACAGAAGCATTAGGAATAGCTGAATGAACTCAAGCCTTCCCCCAAACTAGTAACTCTGACTTGATTTTAATAAGACACTGAATTCCAGATCAGCGGTGAGGGGAAATCTTTTTAGTTGAGCCACAGAAGAATGAAATGATATCCTTGGCTACTCAGGTTCAATCAGGCCAGGAGAGATTTTCTACAGGTTAAAAGATGACCCCTGGACCTGGCATCAGATGGGATTTGTATACCCTGAGGACCAGTATTAGTTCATACTTCTGCCCTCTCATCTCTACCAGGCTTGATTTTTTTTCCTTTTTTTTAAATTTATTTTTTATTTATTTTCAGCATAACAGTATTCATTATTTTTGCACCCCACCCAGTGCTCCATGCAATCTGTGCCCTCTATAATACCCACCACCTGGTACTCCAAGTTCCCACCCCACCCCTGCCACTTCAAGCCCCTCAGATGGTTTTTCAGAGTCCATAGTCTCTCATGGTTCACCTCACCTTCCAATTTCCCCCAACTCCCTTCTCCTCTCTAACTCCTCATGTCCTCCATGCTATTTGTCATGCTCCACAAATAAGTAAAACCATAGGATAATTGACTCTCTCTGCTTGACTTATTTCACTCAGCATAATCTCTTCCAGTCCCTTCCATGTTGCTACAAAAGTTGGGTATTCATCTTTCTGATGGAGGCATAATACTCCATAGTGTATATGGACCACATCTTCCTTATCCATTCGTCCATTGAAGGGCATCTTGCCACGGTCACCAAATTGTGGAAAGTACCAGGCTTGATTTTTAATAGGAACCATTAAATGCTTATTCAGTGAAAAATTAAACTAGTGAGTGAGGGGATGTGTGACTGGATGGCTACATGAGTGAATAAATGAATGAGTGAATGAACTGAGATTGAGTAAATGGGACAACACCAAGAGCTAGGTCCCTAATGGTTAATTACAGGACTCAAGATTTGCTCACTTTATGCACCCAAATACAGGGCACCTCTCAGATCACCCCCCAATGTTCTTTCTTCTCTCATCCTATGAAAGTACAAGCCATATTTCTTCTCATTAACTAAACCCAATGCTTACATGTTACAATAGAGCCCACCTGTCATCCTGAAACCTTTTTTTTTTTTTAAGATTTTATTTATTTATTTGTCATAGAGAGAGAAGCGAGAGCAAGCACAGGCAGACAGAGTGGCAGGCAGAGGCAGAGGGAGAAGCAGGCTCCCTGCCAAGCAAAGAGCCCGATGTGGGACTCGATCTCAGGACGCTGGGATCATGACCTGAGCCGAACTAAGGCAGCCGCTTAACCACCTGAGCCACCCAGGCATCCCATCCTGAAACCTTTTGAGGCATTTCATATGATATAAAATTCAAGAAATTAAAAATAATCAGTTTGAGTATAATATATGGAAACATTAAATAACAGGATGACTAATCCTTATAAGAAAACTTCTACTGGTGAATATGGAATAGAAAAAAAAAAAATGACCAGGGGCATCTGGGTGGCTCAGTCAGTTTAGTGGCTGGTTCTTGATTTCGGCTCAGGTCTTGATCTCAGGGTTTTAGGACTGAGCCCTGCATTGGGCTCCATCCTCAGTGGAAGTCTGCTTGAGATTCTCTTTCTTCCTCCTCTCTATCCCTCCTCACAGTTGTGTTCTCTCTCTCTCTCTCTCTCTCAAATAAATAAATAAATCTTTTTAAAAAGAAAAGAAAAAATAATGACCCAGTCTTTTCTACTCTGTAGTCTGACAGCCAGAAAGAAAAGCAGAGGGGACAAGAACTGGCATCCATTGAAGACTGTTACTGTAATAGTGCTAGATACTCTCAATCTAGATGACAGTGAAAGTCTTTATTCCTCATGAAGACCTCATAGTTTGAGTTGTTACTCCTTGCAAACCAGACTGCAAGGACAAGAGTGTATTGTGTTTTTTTTTTTCCTTCTCAGGAAATCTCATTAGAAAGAAAAACATCCAGAAAAGAGGGTACTAACCACCTTACAACCATAAGAAAATTGTTTCATGAATTCTCCATTCTGAAGGAGTCTTTTGTGCTAGTAGTCGGAAAGAAAGAAAAAGAAAGAAAGGAAGTTGGGAAGTCAGGAAGGAAGGAAGGAAAAAGGAAGGAAGAAGGAAGGAAAGAAAGAGTACTGATGCAAGAATTAAATCAAAATCCTTTGATATGAGATAATTTGGATTCAAACTATATTAACAGTGCCTCAGTTACCCTGTCTAAAAATGTGTATAATAATAGTACACACTTCATAGAGTTGGGGCAAGATTTAATGAGATAATACATTTTATGAACTTAGTACAGTGCTTGGCATACTGTCGAGAAATACATTATAAAATTATTTTTATTATACCTTTAGCAAAAGTAATAGAGACAAAACTAGACCCTCAATCTCTCTGTTTCTTTCCCACTTCATAACCACCTCAACTTAATACTCCTCTCCCACAGGTCCTTGAACTTTCTGACCCAGACCTGTGTTTATGTACCGCCTCCACCTGAGGACAATCTTCCTGGCACAAAGGACCATATGGGGAAACCATAGCAAAGACAAAGTTCTCTGTCTGACTTTGTTTAACCCAACCAATGGAGATATGATATATTTCATGCTGTGAACTCTGTGAGAAATTCATAAAAATAGCCATTTCTAATGTTCTGGTGAGAGACAGCAAGATGTGCATTGGGATAGAAGGTGTGAATTTTATTGATGGCTTCCCCAAGGGAGGAATTTGCTGAGAATGTGGTGGAGGATGAAAAGAAGAGGGAGGGCAGGGCAGAGAAGATGCTGAACACATGTGGACATGAAGGAGTATTTCTGTCACATCCTGCCATGAAGAGTTACTTCTTTGCATGGTGTGAAACCCCTTCCATACAGTTTTTGATGAATCCATCAAGAAACATTTATTCCAACTCTAAATTCTACCATGACTGTGCGTATCAGCATCATTATACAGGCAAACACTTCTGAACTTCTTGGTTGGGATTAAACCTTATGGATTCAGGATTTAGAGCATTTGGAACCCATTGAAGGTAAACTGCAACTTGATAGTCAATATCTTTCCTTATGGATTGAGTGAAATTTCATCAGTCATTGTCCATTTAACATCTAAGAAGAAAGTCATGAGAGAAATCTTCTTCCACTGCTCTAACTACATAGCAATTATATACCATGTTAATACATACTCTTGCTCAAAGGTATGACTAGACTTATAACCTGCCTGTGATAGGAGAAAGTGCTCTGGTGACTTAGTTGGGTGAATGCCAAAATAACATGCTTGCTCATGGCAAAGATATTCAAATACGCAATAGTTAAGTCAAGCTACCCACTTGCTTGGGGTGTGAAATTATAAACGTAAGCGCAAACATGATATCTCATTGTAAATATGACACCCAAATTATTTATCATCACAGAAATGAGTGGGAATGGGGCAGGATTCAGCAGAGAGAAGTAGGATATGATTGAGGCTGAAAATGAGAAAGTTACAAATGACAGGTGGGACACAGTTCTTCCATATGTTCTCTATGCCTTGAGAGAGAAGTAGAAATTGTAGAGTTTTGAGGAGAGAGGGGACAATGAATATCATCTATGCCAATCATTGATAATATAAATGAGGAAGTTCAAATATAAAAATCTTTAAAATTTGCCTGAGGTAACTTAATATTTGAATGACAAATCTCAGCCTAAAAGTCGCATTCCCAATTGCCGAGAGGAGGGTAGTTTTAATGCAGTCTACACCTTCTAGGACCCCTGAGCTGGCATGAACATTTCCCATAGATTGAATTTGTCAAAATCTATCCACAGGTTCCTATGGGTTGGGTATAAGTAGGAACGAGGATACAACATGTGGCCCCAAAATGACAGTTGTCTATGATTATCGTGTGAAAAGTTGCTAACTTTGCCACAGTTGATCAACCCAGGAAATTTTGTCCCAGTATTTTTTAGTTTTTTGGTTTAAGAAAGGCCACTGGGGAAATTCCTCCTCTTGGGGACCCATTATCTTAAGACATCCTATAGGGCACTAAATTATCTGGCTCAATCAGGCAAGAATGGCCTCTGAATAAAGAGAAGAGTGCAGAAAAGGATCCTGGTCCTCCTGTGCAAGACTCTGGCTTAGAATAATTCCAAAGTATCCCTGATTTCCAGAGTTCCTCTTCATTTTGTCTTATCCCAAGAATGGCTTTCTAAAAGCTGATTCTTTTATTTTTTTTAATAGGCTATTAGTTTATTGTACTTTTTTTCCCATTTAATTTTTTATTTTTTATAAACATATATTTTTATCCCCAGGGGTACAGGTCTGTGAATCAACAGGTTTACACACTTCACAGCACTCACCAAAGCACATACCCTCCCCAATGTCCA
>NW_026741103.1:0-5892 GCF_022355385.1 Mustela nigripes
TACCCCTGGGGATAAAAATATATGATTATCAAAAATAAAAAATTAAATATCTGAAAAAAAAAAAAAAAGGATTATGCAGTGTCCTTCTGTATCTCTGATCACAGTCTTTAGTTTAAAATCTAATTTACATGATATGAGGCCCATTGGCATGAAAGATGCTCCTCCATCCCTTCACTTTCAGTCTGTGTGTATCTTTAGGTTCAAAATGGGTCTCTTGTAGACAACATATGGATGGGTCCTGTCGTTTTATCCAATCTGCAACCCTGTGCCATTTTATGGGCACGTTTAGGCCATTCACATTGAGAGTGATTATTGATAGATACGCTTTTATCGACATCGAGTTACCTTTGAAGTCTTTCTTTCTGTAGATTGTCTCTATATTTCTGTTCAATGTTATTCTTAAGATTTTTCCTCTTTTAGAGAACCCCCACTTAATATTTCCTGCAGTGTCGGCTTGGTGGTTGCATAGTCTTTTAAGCCTTGCCCGTCTTGGAAACTCTTTATCTCTCCATCCATTTTGAATGTCAGTCTTGCTGGATAAAGTATTCTTGGCTGCATGTTCTTCTCATTTAGTGCCCTGAATATATCTTGCCAGCCCTTTCTGGCTTGCCAGGTCTCTGTGGACAGGTCTGACATTATTCTGATGGGCTTCCCTCTGTAAGTAAGGAGCCTCTTTGCCCTAGCGGCTTTCAAGAGATTATACCTACAATTATAATTTATCAATTTGACTATCAGGTGTTCTGATTTTTTTTGGAATGTATAATCTTGGGTGGTGAACTTTCAGCCTCTAGTACATGATTGCTGGTTCCATTTGCGAGATTGGGAAAATTTTCATGAAGAACTTGTTCCACTATATCTTTTAGACTTCTTTTTTTCTCTTCCCCTTCAGGTATTCCAATACTTCTGACATTGGAATGTTTCATGGCATCATTTATTTCCCTGATTCTGTTTTCATGGTATCTAAGCTGTTTGTTCCAGGCTTCCTCCTGATCCTTTCTATCTGTTTGTCCTCCAGATCACTACTTCTATCTTCTGTCTCAGTTACCCTAGCTTTGAGAGAGTTTAGATTAGATTGGAACTCATTGAGAGCATTGTGAACCTCCTCCCTGGTAGCTTTAAGCTCTGCCCTAACATTGTGAACATCCTGTCCGGTCGCTTTCAGCTCGGCCCTAATCAATTCTGTTTGGTCATCCATGGCTTTCTGCGACCTAGCTATTGCCTGGATAATTGTTAGCCTGAATTCTCTTTCCGACATATTGTCTATGTTTATAGCCATTAGATATGTTGCAGAAGGCCCATCCTCTGTATTTTTCTTCTGTTGGGCATTCCTCCTCCTTGTCATTTTGGTGGGAGATGACTGAACATATGTAGCTGGATGTATTAACCATGGTACAGTCATGGTGCACCCTGGAACACTTCTGAGCAATCAGGATTCCCCACCCAAACAAGAGACAAAAGAAAATAAAAATAAAAATAAAAAATAAATAAAAAGAGAGAGAGAGAGACAGGAAAGACAGGGAAGATGAAAAAGAAGGTACAGCCCAAATAGGACCCAAGGTAAGATTTATGAAGTAGACAAACAAAAACAGACAAACACAAAGACTGATAAAAGTAGGAAAACTTTTATTTTTCATATATATATTCAAATAAAGTAAGAACCTCGTCAAAAAGAACCCCAAGTGTAAGATTTATATACTATCAGGACAAACACAGAAACACTTGTGGAAAAAAAAGATGGGAGAGTGGTTATAAATCCTCAGTGTGTGCGAGGAAGGTTGTTTTGATTCTTCCTGGATGTATCTTGATATCTTTGTTAAAGGACTCAACTTTCCTAAGATAAAGGGGGATTAAAAATGAGTTTACCTATAGGGGTAGTATTGATTGGGGAAATGGGATTACTTTGAAGTTTAATTCTATGTGAATATTAGAAGATAAAAATAAAAAGGATTAAACTAGACTAAACTAAACTAAAATTTAAAAAAAAGAAGGAATTCAAAAATAGAAATGCAAAAGAAAAACATAGGTGTATGTATCAAAAAGTTCAGGTTAGAAGGTTATTATGGAATTTGATGTGCTGGACAGCTCACTTGATGGTTATTAGGTTAAAAAAATTACCTATATATTAAATAAAAATGAAACAGAATAGTGAGAATGAATGAAAAATAAAAGTTTTCCTATGAAGTAGTGGTTGTTCTCTTGTAGTCCTTTTTTTTTCTTTTTTTTTTTTTCTTTCTTGGTTTGTTTTCTGGGGGAGGGGCCTGCCACGTGGGATTTCAGTCAATGATGTTCCCTGACTTAAGTCCTCCCGCCCCCCTCAAGGGGGTGGGCTCTGGGGAAACTGGGTTGCTTTTTTTTTTTTTTCAGGCTTTTGTTCTCTGGCGGTTTTTATGTTTGTTCACTTTTTTTTTTTTTTTTCTCACTTTGACCGCTTTTGATGGTTTTAGAGGTTTTTGTAGTTTTAGAAGAAAACACACCACACCCTGAACTTCCTCTCAGAGAGAAGCCTCCGTCTGGCTGCAGAGCCTAAATAAATTCCCCCTTGGCCGCTGGCAGTGCAGGTTCCAAGTCGCGGTCCCTGGGGACACAGGATCTTTTGCTTGTACCCAAAGCCAAGGCAGTGGCAGCTGTCTGGGCAGCTCCAGACTGCCAGAGAGTTTCCAAGCAGCAATCACACACTGAGATTTTCCCGCTGGCCCAAGCTGGGAGTGCCTGGTCTTTCTGGGTCTAAGAGTGCCCGGCATGAGCGCACCAATTTCCGGGGAGGCTGAGGTTCACGCAAGGGTCTCAGGCTCTGAGAACGGGGCGCAGGTTGGAGAGCACCAGGCTGGGCCTTCACGCACCTCTCTGGGGGAAGAGTTTGGTGCAGGCTCTGAAACAATGGCGCGTATCAAAGGGCACCAGCTGGGCCTTTATACCTCTCTCAGGGGAGTATCTCAGGCTCTCCCATTCTGCCACCCAGCATGGCTCCCATCCCCTCACAGGAAACGGACCCCACGCATTCTTGGGCACACTGGCGGCTTAGGGACCAAGAGCTGGTTTCTCTGCCACACTCTCTCTGCCTCAGCTCCAGGGGAGGCTGTCCTGGGACCGGGGACTTAAGCCCCTGTCCCTACCATCCCGATTCCCACAACCCCCCACCCCCCAGATCCTTTGCTCTTTTGGAGTGCTTTCAACCAGTCTCCAAGTTAATGCTGTTCCCCAGATGCAGAGCACTCTTGCTCCTATTGGGGTATTACTTTCCAAATGGTCACCTCTGGTGGTTCCCTCCCCCTTTTGTTTATCTTCCCGTATCAGTCGCCTTTCCCACTCCTCTTTACCTGCCCACTGGCATCTTCTTCCCCTGTAGAGATCCAGACGTGTATAATTCTGATCTCAGGCTGATTTCATGGGTGATTGGAGTTCTTTGGTAGGTAATCAGCTCACTTTGGGGTACAAGTTGAAAAGGTGCCTTCTCCTACTTCCCTGCCATCTTGTCCCCCCTCAAGGCTGGAGTTTTGATGCCATAATTAAGCACTCTGGGTTATATGGTTTTACATATTTTTCCTTTTACTTGTCCAAGTATAATTTTTCAATACAACAAGCAATTTATGTAACAAATCAATAAATGAAGAATATGGTTTCTTTATGACCCTCCCTGTACTGTCTCTCAGTTTAAGTGATATGACAGCAAAAGGAGGTAAAGTTGTTTTATAACCAGATTTTTCTATTGTCCTATGCCTATTATCTGCTTCTGCACCCTCCTGTCTCCAAGGACACTGTCTCAAAAGAAGCCATAGTTAGTGTACTTTTTATACCCTGATTTTATTTCTCAGAAGATTTATTAACAACTCTGTTCTTCAATCATCAGCGATGCTTTGTTTATTCACTTAGTTGATTCACTAATCAAATAAAGCAAATGTCAAGTTCGATATAGGAATTGTGCTCACAGCCCTGAGAGGTCAAAATTGCAACTTTGCTGAAACTGGAGAAGGTTACTGACATTCCACAGCCTTGCACTATATTATTTTTTGTTTGGTTTTTTATCCATGAGGGGGGTTTTAATAGAAAACAAGGAATTCCATGTGACTGGTTGAAGATGGATACTATAGTGCATCTTGGAATTGTGAATGTGACAGTGGATTCATAAACAAAAGTGGCCAGAAGTTCAGATAAAAATCTTCACCTCAACTACCATCTTCACTTTAAGAGTTGTAAAGCTTCATGTGTTTCAACAACCAGCAGAAACTATGATTCAGTCATATAGTAAGTGAGAAAAAAGTGTCATTTTAATTATATTTACTTTCATGTCATTTGAGTTTTATTATGCTCTAAAAAATGTGTTTTACTTAGAAATGGAGTGATACATAAATGTAATATTCTGAGAGACTTTTATGTACAAGAATGTACTGACATTTAAAAGGATTAAAATTTGATAGCTATCCAGAAATATATTACCTGTATCATCAATCTCACCAAAAAATAAGATATATATTTACATAATTGTATAAACATACCCTTACTCTTTCAGAAGAATGATACATCAACTAAAATTTCATCCTCATTAGAGATCCTTAAATCCATATCAAACATATGTTTTGAAAGTAAAATAAACAAAAACCAATTAGTCACATTTCACAGAGTCTTTTTTAAGTCTTGCATCATACTTATGACACCTTAGAAGGAAAAAAACTTTTTAGAGCATAGAATAATATCCTATGGAGATAGGACTGAGTATGTTTAGTCAATACCATGATGTATGCATTGCTGAGAAATTAGAAACTGGGTTGGAGGAAAGTAGGAGATGGGCAGCAGAAATACTTCTCCCACATATCAATTTGATTTACTACAGTAGTTGAATGTATCTCTTGATTTCCTTAGAGTGTTCTGTCAGACCAACCATGAGCTTAGTTCAGTTCTTTCTTCTGTTTGGTACCCTCATCCTGAGGCCTTAACTGGTTTTGCTCCTTAGAGCCAACCCTGTTCCACATCAGTAAAACAATAAATTAGTGATAAGCACTGGGTGTTATATGCAACTAATGAACCATTGAACACTACATCAAAAATTAATGTTGTAATAAATAGTGGCTAACTGAACAAAATTTTTTAAAGTTTTAAAGGTGCTGGTGATGGCTATGGATAACATGTATATTGCCTTTTCTAAGTCTATTATTCCAGTCCAAGGGGGAAAAAAGGCTTGGGCAAAAGTATAAGCAAGCCCCTTTCTATCTTCGTTTGGGTTATTAATGGGCACACACTCAAAATTATAACCTTCTCAAGCTCTTTTTAATTGATATGAGAAGGATCCCAGATTTCCTTAAAGGAGGAGTGGAGGGACAAGTCTAAAGGTAGCATCATAGGCTAAATCAATAACCCCAGAATGCCCTTTCCATTTAATAAGAAGAGCGAGGTAAATAGTGATGGCACAGACACACAAAAATCCAGAACCTTCCAGGGACACAGCATAAGTGGGTCAGACTCAGAAAATCACTCACAAGTGACTTTGAACTATAGAAAACAAATTGAAAGTTGCTGGAGGGGACGGTAGAGGGGGGATGGGGTAATTGGGTGACCTCTGATGGAAATGACTCATCAGATGACCCACTGGGCAGCTGATAAGGTTGTAAATGTCATGAAGCAATACTGGTGGGAGATATTTCTAGGGCTGCCAGAATGGCACAATTGACTTCTGGACATTTAAAATTAGAAGAAACTAAAAGCAACAAATCTAATTTTGAATGTCCAAAAGTCTTGATAATGGCCAATGCAGACAGGATTTTGTCAAAAATATCAAAAAGTTTTAAACATTGGAGGAGGAGTCAAGATGGCGGAGAAGTAGCAAGCTGAGACTGCTTCAGCTAGCCGGAGATCAGCTAGATAGCTTATCTAAAGATTGCAAACACCTGAAAATCCATC
>NW_026741104.1:0-5888 GCF_022355385.1 Mustela nigripes
GGGGGGGACAGGGATATCAGGAAGGCAGCTGGCATTTCTCAACTGCCTTTCATGGAAGTCTAGAGCCATGAAGCAAATGTCCCTGTGTTCACCAGCATAAACCTTCCCTACCAACAGTGCTGGCCCCCTCACCATCTTTCACTCATACCTTAGCTCCCTTACCAAGCTATCTTCCCTTTCCCTGTCCTCATATTTTCTCTCCCTAAGTCTTATCCAGATCTAACTCTAACAGCTCAAACAAGTCTTCTTTGACTTCCTGGAGGGAAATAATTTCCCTCTGGTAAATTTCAGTCACATCCAGGGACTCCCACACCATGCTTTAGTGATAATAACATAAGCTTTGCAGTCTTTACACACCCGGGGTCAAATCCCAAGCCTGAAAGCTACTTGCTGTGTGACTTAGCACAAGTCTCTTCACCTCTCTAGACTTAATTATAATAATAAGACTTACCTCATTATTGCAGTATTTAAAACATGAAAAGGGCTTGGTAATATTCTACTTCCTCTTTCCCTAGTGTAGCACCTACTTATACATATACATGTTCTTTTGAATGAGCAGAGAACAGGCTAGAAATGTCTATAACCTTATTCCCTATAAAAAGGAACTGAATATCCCTGACAAAACATAGTTGTTGATTAAGGGACTGATTAGTTTGCTTGGAGACCTAAGTGGGTTTGTTATTAAAAGGCACTTCAAACACTTCTAATTTTAATAAGCAGTGTGAAGTACTTAGAACAAGCACTAAAGTAAATAGTTCACAAATAGCTTTGAGACCTGTTAATTAAACTAATGTAAGTCCTTTTTTAAAAGATTTATTTATTTATTTATTTATTTGAGAGAAAGAGAGACCACACATGCATGTGTGCATGCACAAGTGGGGAGGAGGGGCAGATGGAGAGGGAGAAGCAATCTCCCTGCTGAGCAGGGAGCCCTGTGAAGGGGCTCATTCCCAGGACCCTGAGATCATGACCTCAGCCAAAGGCAGACATGCTCAACAAACTGAGCCACCCAGGTACTCTGAATTTATAGAAGTCTTCTAATTTCTCTGAGTTCAATTTTTTAATCTATAGAATGTGAATAATAATATCTACCTTCAGGATTTTTCAGGACTCCATTTTATTTTTTATTATGGATTATTAATTTGGTTATTTTATTTAACTTATTATATATTATTAATATGGAAACAATTACACGGAAAGATTGTGCCCTGACAGCACTATACCCAATAAGGTTATATTTTTTCCAACAAAACAAAAGATACATAAACAAAAATTTCCTTCCTGGGATGTTAATGACATGTCACCATTCATGAAAAAATGTGTATTAGTTAAGTTAAAAACTCAACTGTTATAATTAACTGCTATAATGAAGAAACACAAATATACTGTGGCTTAATATTTTCTCTTTTACTCAATAATCTGACGTGTGTATGCATGGTGGGGTAGTTTCCAGATGGGATAAACTTGCCCCATCTCATTAAGGGATCCATTTCCTCACAAGTCAATGATTCTTGATCTCCTAAGCCATTATTGTCTTCAACTTCATGAAATATTCCACAACCTCCACATTTCAGCTTTTAAAAGAAAAGTGATAGGAAGCCCTAGGAAAGCAATTTATTTCAAGCAAATGAGGCATATTTGTATACATAACTTCTGCTCACAGTCTATGGGTAAAATTTAGTTATATTGCCTATTAGCTACAAGGGAAATGTAGTCAAGCTGGGAAATCATATAGGAAAAATGGAGAGTAAATCTTTGGGAAAAAATAACTATTTCTATAAATATACAAGAAAAAACTAAAGATAGGAGAATTTACAATGGGGAGGTGAATCATGAGAGACTATGGACTTGGAAAAACAACCTGAGGGTTTTGAAGGGGCATGGGGTGGGAGGTTGGGGGAACCAGGTGGTGGGTATTAAGAAGGGCACATATTGCATGGAGCACTGGGGTGTGGTGCAAAAACAATGAATATTGCTAATGCCAAAAAGAAATTTAAAAAAAACTGGTAAGTCAGAGTGAAATTTATTCTACTCCTTTAAACAAAGACTCAAAAAAGGCAAGGAAAATGATCATATAGTAACACAGGAAGGAAAGGAAACTTAAAGGGAAGGTAAAGAAAGAGAGAGGCAAATGATGTACACTGAAAGTTCAAAGGAGAAAGTAAGAAAATGAATTTAAGAGTTCTAACATTCTTATATAGTATCAAGAGTCCCATAGTGGTGGGACTCAGAAAAATTATGTGTAACCCCCCAAAGCTGCCATTTGACAGACAAGGGTACCAGCAAAGTTAAAGAATGACTGACTGAAAGAGAGTAGGGCCTGTACTGTGAGACAGAGCAGAAAGGGAAGACCTTCCAACAAGGAGATGTTTGGAAACTTGTACAAACTTAGGGATCTACAGAATGCCATGGGGAGTCCTACCTAGGCAATACCATAGTCCACTCTTCCCAGGGCCTATGTCCTAACCTCAGCTAGGACCAACTGTTAAAACTATCTAATTATTGGGGCACCTGGGTGGCTCAGTCATTAAGCATCTGCCTTTGGCTCAGGTTATGATTCCAGAGTGCTGGGATAGAGCCTTGCATTGGGCTTCCTCCTCAGCAGTAGCCTGCTTTTCCCTCTCCCACTCCCTATACTTGTGTTCCCTCTCTTGATGTGTCTCTTTCTATCAAATAAAATCTTTTTTTTAATCTACTTATTAATTTTTGGTTGATTCCATATTTACCAGCTATAGCCCTGAGTGTATTTCATACTCTTCAAATCTTTCCTTTTTTGCCTTTTAATCATACCTACCAGCCTTGCCTCATACCTTCCTGAAAAGGGAAACACCATCCTATCAGACTTCCTTCACCTCGTTCCTTCTCATCCCAATATTTCTATATCTTTATCCTCGGTCTTTGTTTATTCATGTTCTCTGTTAAAGTTCTATGAGAAACCAGTAGAATAACCACGAACAGCTCATTTTCCCTAAAAACTGTTGAACATTATTATTTTCTTTAAGATACCTATAGAATCTTAAAATGATTCCCATGCTAGGTATAATTTGTATACAAGATATGCAGAGAAGAAGGAAAATATACTCATATTTTGTAGTGACAAAAATGAATCAAAACTCAGAAATGACAAAAATGATAAAATTAGTAGACAAGATCATTAAAGAAGATATTATAACTATATTCTAAATCTTCAGAAAACTACAGAAAAACATAATAAATGGGGACATAGAAGATTTAAAAGATTCAAATACAATTTCTGAGATGTAAACTACAATGTCTTCAATTAATAATACACTTAATGGGATTAACAGTAAATTAGACATTGCAAAAAGAAACTTGGGGAATTTGAGAAACTAGTAATACAAGCTACCCAAGTCAAACACAGAAGAAAACAAAAACCATAAGAATAGTGCAACAGTGGGCCATAAATCTACTTCAAATAGCCTAATACATGTGTGATTAAACCCCATAAGGAGATAAGGAGTGGTGTAGAATGTAAGAAATATCTAAATGAAAAAAGGCTAATTTTTTCCAAATTTAATAAAAAAAATATAAACTCACAGATGAAATAAATGCAATACACTCCAAGCACAATAAAAACTGAGAAAAATCACACCAAAACACATACTTAAAACCAATGACAAAAAATCTCTATAAACAGAGTAAAAAGACACATTAAGTGCAGAGAGAAAAGACAAGAAATACAGAAGACTTTCTATAGAATCAATGCAAGAAAGAAGACTGTTAAGAAACATATTTAAAGAACAGAAGAGGGGAGGGAATGTCAGTGTAAAATCTTACATCCAGGAAAAAAATATCTTTCAAAAGAAAAGGTCAAAAATATTTCAAAATATAAAAGGAATTCATCACCGGCAAACCTATACAAGAAAAGTTAAACAAAATCTTCAGTGAAAAGGAAAATTACACCAGATGGAAATCTAGGTTTACTCAAAGGAATGAAGAATACAGGAAATGGTAATTCTAGAAAAGATGCAATATTTATTTATCATTTAAAACTATTTAAAAGGTAATAAACTACCTAAAAAAAAATCATAACAGTATTGTGGGGTTTATAATATATTCAGAAGTAAGTATGACAGTGATACAAAGGCCATCTGGAAAGAAATGAAATAGTGTTATCATAGATTCTTAATACTATATGTTAAATAATGTAATACCACTTAAAATACACTATGATAAATTAAAGATGAATACTGTAAGCCCTAAAGTGACCACTAAACTTAAACCAGAGTTATAGTTAACAAAGAAGAAATCAAATTGAACCATAAAATATACCTATAGTCATGCATAAGAAAGCAGAAAATAGGAGGAGTCAAGATGGCAGAGAAGTAGCAGGCTGAGACTACTACAGCTAGCAGGAGATCAGCTAGATAGCTTATCTAAAGATTGCAAACACCTACAAATCCATCGGCAGATCAAAGAGAAGAAGAACGGCAATTCTGAAAACAGAAAAACAACCACTTTCTGAAAGGTAGGACTGGCGGAGACGTGAATCCAAAGCGACAGGAAGATAGACCCCGGGGGGGAGGGTCTGGCTCCCAGCAAGCAGCGGAGCAACGGAGCACAAAATCAGGACTTTTAAAAGTCTGTTCCGGGGCGCCTGGGTGGCTCAGTGGTTTGGGCTGCTGCCTTCCGCTTGGGTCATGATCTCAGGGTCCTGGGATACAGCCCCGCATCGGCCTCTCTGCTCCGCAGGAAGCCTGCTTCCCTCTTTCTCTCTCTCTCTCTCTGCCTGCCTCGCTGCCTACTTCTGATCTCTGTCTGTCAAATAAATAAATAAAATCTTTAAAAAAAAAAAACAAAAAAAGTCTGTTCCACTGAGGGACATCGCTCCAGAGGCTAAACCGGGGCAAAGCCCACGTGGGGTCAGCATGGCCTCAGGTCCCACAGGGTCACAGAAGGATCGGGGGTGTCTGAGTGTCGCAGAGCTTGCCGGTATAGGAACAGGGAAGCCGGCTACAGAGACAGAGCCGACAGTAAGCTCGCAGCTCGGGCTTACCTTGAACCAGCCACAGGCTCGGTGAGCTCGGAGCACGGCTGGAGGTCAGGCAGATGGGAGTAACTGGGCGCTGTTCTCTGAGGGCGCACTGAGGAGTGGGGCCCCGGGCTCTCGGTTCCTCCAGCCAGAGACCAGGAGGCCGCCATTTGTATTCCTGTCCTCCGGAACTCTACGGAAAGAGCTCAGAGAACAAAAGCTCCTGAAAACAAACCGGAGTGGATTACTCAGCCCGGGCCCTGGTAAGGGCGGTGCAATTCCGACTGAGGCAAAGACACTTGAGAATCACTACACCAGGCCCCTCCCCACAGAAGATCAACAAGAAATGCAGCCACGACCAAGTTCACCTACCAAGGAGTGCGGTTTCAATACCAAGGAAAGCAGCAGAATTCCAGAGGAGGAGAAAGCAAAGCACGGAACTCATGGCTTTCTCCCTGTGATTTTTTTTAGTGTTGCAGTTAATTCAATATTTTTCCTTTTCATTTTTTTTTTCCTCACCTTCGGGTAAAAATTTTTTTTTACTTTTACAATTTTCTTTTTTAACGTTTTTTAACTACTTTATCTAATATATATATATTTTTTATGTTTTATACTTTTCTTTATTCGTTTTTTTTTTATTAATTCTTTTCCTTTCTTTTTTTTTCTTTTTTTTCTTTCTTCCTTTTTGAACCTCTTTTTATCCCCTTTCTCCCCCCTCACGATTTGGGATCTCTTCTGATTTGGTTAAAGCATATTTTCCTGGGGTTGTTACCACCCTTTCAGTATTTTACTTGCTCCTTCATATACTCTTATCTGGACAAAATGACAAGAAGGAAAAATTCACCACAAAAAAAAAGAACAAGAGGCAGTACCAAAGGCTAGGGACGTAATCAAT
>NW_026741105.1:0-5887 GCF_022355385.1 Mustela nigripes
CTCTGTTCCTTTCTGATCTACCACTTGTAGGCTCTCTCTTTGCTTAGAGGACCGACCCCTTTCAATATTTCCTGTAGAGCTGGTTTGGTGTTTGCAAATTCTTTCAGTTTTTGTTTGTCTTGGAAGCTTTTAATCTCTCCTTCTATTTTCAATGAGAGCCTAGCTGGATATAGTATTCTTGGCTGCATGTTTTTCTCGTTTAGTGCTCTGAAAATATCATGCCAGCTCTTTCTGGCCTGCTTCCGTCTTGTCATTTTGTCCAGATAAGAGTATATGAAGGAGCAAGTATAATACTCAAAGGGTGGCAACAACCCCAGGAAAATATGTTTTAACCAAATTAGAAGAGATCCCAAATCGTGAGGGGGTAGAAAGGGGATAATAAGAGGTTCTAAAAGGAAGAAAGAAAAAAAAGAAAAGAAAAGAATTAAAAAAAAAAATAAGAAAAATATAAAAAAGAAAAAATATATATATTGGATAAACTAGTTAAAAAACGTTAAAAAAGAAAAAGGTAAAAGTTAAAAAAAAACCAGAAGTTGAGAAAAAAAAAACAAAAAAATGAAACAGAAAGAAATCAAATTAACTGCAAGACTAAAAAAAATCACAGGGAAAAAGCCATGAGTTCCGTGCTTTGCTTTCTCCTCCTCTGGAATTCTGCTGCTCTCCTTGGTATTGAAACCGCACTCCTTGGTAGGTGAACTTGGTCTCCGCTGGATTTCTTGTTGATCTTCTGGGGGAGGGGCCTGTTGTAGTGATTCTCAAGTGTCTTTGCCCCAGGCGGAATTGCACCATCCTTACCCAGGGCTATGGTGAGTAATCCGCTTGGGTTTGCTTTCAGGAGCTTTTGTTCCCTGAGCGCTTGTAGAGTTCCGGAGGACGGGAATAGAAATGGCGGCCTCCTGGTCTCCGGCCCAGAGGAGCCGAGAGCCCAGGGCCCCACTCCTCAGTGCGCCCTCAGAGAACAGCACCCAGTTACTTCCGTCTGCCTGATCTCTGGCCACGCTCCGAGCTCACCGAGCCTGCGACCGGTTCAAGGTAACACGGAGCTGTGAGCTTACTGTCGGCTCTGTCTCTGTAGCCGACTTTGCCGTTCCAATACCCGCAAGCTCTGCGACACTCAGACACCCCTGATCCTTCTGTGACCCTGCGGGACCTGAGGCCACGCTGACCCCGCGTGGGCTTCGCCCCGGTTTAGCCTCTGGAGCGATGTCCCTCAGCAGAACAGACTTTTAAACGTTCTGATTTTGTGCGCCGTTGCTCCGCCGCTTGCCGGGAGCCGGCCCCTCCCCCCCGGTCTATCTTCCTGTCGCTTTGGATTCACTTCTCTGCCGGTCCTACCTTTCAGAAAGTGGTTGTTTTTCTGTTTCCTGAATTGCTGTTCTTCTCTTCGATCTGCCGATGGATTTTCAGGTGTTTGCAATCTTTAGATAAGCTATCTAGCTGATCTCCGGCTAGCTGAAGTAGTCTCAGCCTGCTACTTCTCCGCCATCTTGACTCCGCCCCCTGTCTTTGTAATTTTTTGATAGCTGGACATGATGTAGTAGGTAAAATGAAAGTCTCTAAATAAACCTTAAGTAATGCATTGAAGGAGAGGGAATGTTCTTTAGTCCTTTGATTAGGTCTCAGTCTCTTAGTGAGTTTTTGCCTCAGACCCACGAATTTTGCATATATTTCTTAGTTATTTCCCTGCGTCTCCACCCTCATTTGGTGGGACAGTATGGCTTGAGTACTCTGGAGTGAGTATTCTCTTCTTTTAGATGGAGACTAGACATTCCTGGAGTTCCTCCAGGTCAGTTAGACTCTGATAAAACCCCAGTAGTTTTGGTTCTTGTAAAATTGTTTCTCCTGAGGGCAGATCTTAAGAATATAGTGCTCTGCTGTATTTCAAAATAATTCCTTATATTACCCTGCTGAAATCATGAGGGGATTTTCTACAGTATTTATTATGAGAACTGGTTAAGCCTGTAGTGGTAAAACTCATAAAAATGGAGGTCCCTGCTATAACTGTGTCCCTGTGGTGATTTTAACTCTCAGACTTGATTCCTGAGCCTCCAGCAATTTATCTATTAGAGTTTGGTTTTGTCTACTGTAGCACTGGTTCCCAAGGACTTGTCAGCTTATAATATTTTTCCAAGGTAAGTTCTGTTTCTCTGTATTCTCCTGTCAGTGTCTCCAATTTTGAGGGTGGTGGTTTGCCCTGTGATCTTGCTTCTTTTGTGGATCTAAGATGAGTTGTTGATTTTGAAGTTTGTTCAGCTTTTTACTTGTTCTTAAGGTGAGTGGCACTTCCCAGCTCCTTAAATGTGAAACTGGAAACCATAAGTCTGTTAACTTTTCAATTTATTTTGTCTCTGTTGTTCACTTGGCTAATTTCTGTTTTTCTATCTTTTAGTTCAGTTATTCTTTCCTCTGGTCCCTCTCTTTTGTCACTGAGCCCAGATGCTGAGGTTCTCATTTTGATTATTATTATTTTTTCAATTCTAAAATTTCATTTGGTTCTCCTTTATATCTTTAATGAGACTTTCTATTTCTTTGCTGAGGCCTCCTGATTTTTCTTTTGTTTCAAGTGTGTTTACAATTTTTCATTGAAGCATTTCTGTGATGGCTGCTTTAAGGTCTTTGTCACATAATTTCTCTCTCTTGGTGTTGGCATCTATTTATGGTCTTTTTATTCAGTTTGAGATTGTTCTGGTTCTTATGACAAGATATTGTTATTGAAATCTGGATAGTTTTGTAAGATTTAATGAGATTCTAGATCAGCTAGCTTCCTTTTACACTTTTTTGTCTCAGGAAGTGTGGTTGCTGCCTTGTTCTTGCTAAGTGGAGGTCATAGCCAGGTTTCTTAATTTGCCTTTGTTGACACCTGAATGGTGGTGGTGTTCTTGTTAGTACTACTTGTTTTGGGAGTACTGGTTCCCTCTGTGGTCCCAGTGACACCATGTGGTAATAGCCTCATTACCTCGTGGGTTTGGTGAAATTTGTTGCTCTTTACTGGGCCTCCTGTGATACCATATTAGTAGGGAATGGGAGAAGCTTTTTTATTACTGGATGGCGGTAGACATCCAGGCTCCCCATATAATTTCTACCACCACAGATCTTATCTGGAACCACTTTAATGGGAGTGTTTTAGTGCCTAACCATAGCCTTACTAAGGTTGGAGGTCTAGGCTCACCTTTTGGTCTTTATTGGGGCCGAAGGTGGGGTGGAGGTCACAGTTTTTTTCTGTCATGCTTGTCTGGTATTGAGTCTATTTTTTTTTTTTTTAATTTGACAGAGAGAGAGATAGATCACAAGTAGGCAGAGAGGCAGGCAGAGAGAAGGGGAAGCAAGCTCCCTGCTGAGCAGAGAGCCCGATGTGGGGCTCAGTCCCAGGACCCTGGGATCATGACCTGAGCCGAAGGCAGAGGCTTAACGCACTGAGCCACCCAGGCACCCCAGTCTGGTATTGAGTCTTATTAGGGTGTCCCTCTCTTGTCCTTTTGCTAAAGAGAGTAGACTTTTCAGAGCTTTTTCATGTGGGCCAATTGATGTTTCTAGGCTTCTTCAGCTTTAAGACTAGGATATATAAGGCAAACAAACACAAAGCAAAACAAAGTCCAAACCAGAAAACAAACAAACAAACAAAAAAAACCCATCCAGATGACATCCACTTTGTCCCAGGGTCTTACTATTACATTGTTTCTCAGATCTAGAGGTCTGTGACTGGTCTACTTTATTTTGTACATCATTCAAAGTCTCTCATGTTTATTTTACATATAAAGTTAAGGGTTTTGGAAGGAATAGGAAAAATGTATCTACTCCATCTTCCTGGAAGTGGAAACCCTAGTTTCATTATTTGTTATTGTTCTAGGTTTTCCCCTTGACTACTTTGAAAGTTATGGATCTGTTCCCATTTTTTTAATTTGCTGGTTACTGGAGAAATTACAATGTGTATTATTTTTAAATGTAAAGTTAATGTATTTACCTTCTTTCTGGGTTGTTCAAGGAATTTAGAACATTAACTCCATTTGGTTCTAGCCCCTTTTATTTTTGTTGTATGTTTAAATTCTATAATGAGAAGATTATTATTGTTTTATGTAGACTGTATTTATTTGGTTTTACCTATATGTTTTTCTTTGCTCTTAAATTCTTACGTGTCAGATCTTTCACTTGGATCTATTATTTCTGCCTTAAAAAGGAATGTTTTGAATAATGTCCTTTACTGTGGATATGCTTATAATAATTTGTATTCCATTTTATTTGTTTGAACATTTGTTTATTCTCATCTGCAAAGACTACTTTTGCATAACACATATTGGTTGCACATTGTTATTTCTAGGAATTTCTTTTAGCACACTGAGGGTATCGTCCTGCATTCTTTTTTTTTTTTCTTTTTTTTTGATTTTAAGAAGTTGCTTGTCTTCTTCTGTAACTTTGATTCTATGAAGATAAGGTGTCTTTTCCCCCTTATGTGCCTTTTTAGATGTTTTTCTTTGATTTTTAGCATTTTCAGTATGATATAAAACATGGGTTTTATTTTGCAGTTTAATTCTGCAAATTAGTCTCCTTTATTATTGCTTTTCTTCAAACGTATTTGCCCTATTCTCTGTTTTCTCTCTTTCTGGAAATTTGAGTAAAAAATGTTAATTTTCTAACTGTCTTCTGTGGCCTTTAATCTATTTTCCATGTTTTCAGAGTTTTGCCTTTCTATGCTTTGTGTTTTTATTTTTTAATTTAATTTTTAAAGATTTTTTTTTTTTATTCGACAGAAAGCAAGAGAGAGGCAGTGAGAGGGGGAACATAAGCAGGGGGAGTGGGAGAGGGGGAAGCAGGCTCTCCACTGAGCAGGGAGCCCAGTGTGGAACTCAATCCCAGGACCCTGGGATCATGAACTGAGCTGGAGGCAGATGCTTAATGACTGAGTCCCCCAGGTGCCCCTCTATGCTTTACCTTGGATGATTTCTTTTAACCTGTTTTGTTGTTCACTAATTCTCTTCATTTATTTCTCACCCACTATCATCCTTTACATTTTATTTTTAGTAACTAAGATGTTTATATTAAGATGTTATTCTTGTTTTTCAAATCTGCTATTCTACTTTATGTAGTTTTTAAAATTATTTTCATTTTTATTTATTTATTTATTTTTAAAGATTTTATTTATTTATTTGACAGAGAGAGATCACAAGTAGGCAGAGAGGCAGGCAGAGAGGAAGGGAAGCAGGCTCCCTACTGAGCAGAGAGCCTGATTCGGGATTCGATCCCAGGACCCTGAGATCATGACCTGAGCTGAAGACGGCGGCTTAACCCACTGAGCCACCCAGGCGCCCCTAAAATTATTTTTAAAGTTACAGTTTGTTTTTGATCATCTTTATCTTAAATGTCTGTGAGCCTCATTCTGTCTTTTGTTTCCTATAGTTTTTAGTCAGAGTGCCCTGTTTTATTGGGTGCCTTGTTGTCTTTGACTCCATGCTTAATATTTTTTTTTGAAAAAATTATTTGTAGAAATAATTTAAAACCTGCCTAGTACATGCATAACATATCTTCCTCCTGGAAGGATTCCCATTTACTTTTGCCATGTGCATGGTGCCTCTACGTATCTGATACAAATTTAAATCAGTTTCAAGGCCTGGGGCTCCTTGGACCCCTCAGATCATGTGAACCTAGGTTACATATATGCTTGAGGATTGGTTTGTTTTTGCTTCCCCCTTACATATAGAGTGTTTCAGTTTATTGTATAAAGGTTTAATTCTTGGGCCCTCTATCTTACATAGTCTTTGGGTTTTCATGTTTATTTATTTATTTATTTATTTATTTAATTTTTTATTTTTTATAAACATATATTTTTATCCCCAGGGGTACAGGTCTGTGAATCACCAGGTTTACACACTTCACAGCACTCACCAAATCACAT
>NW_026741106.1:0-5885 GCF_022355385.1 Mustela nigripes
TTTCAGCACAACATCCAAAGTCCTTCCTAAACTCATCCCTCACCCTTTCCTCACCCACATCTGGCTCTCCAGCCACGCCCAGTTACCTGCAGCTTCACAGCATGTTCTTACTCCCCAGTTTTTACTCATGCTCTTCATGACACCTGCAATGTCTTTTCCTCACCTTATTCGCCTAACACTATGGCCTTCGCAGAATCACTTCACCTCTCTGAAACAGAAATGGGTAGAAGTGGGTTGTTCTGGGAGCAAGTAAAAAAGAGTAAGAAAATCGAATGAGGTCAAACACTTCTTGACATGTTCCAGGCATTTTATATGTACCATTCCATCTAATCATCATCAACAACCCTAAGGAACAGCCCGAATTGCTTTCCTATCACAGGGTGATTAGGTCCCGAGTGTCACACAGGTAGAAGGTGATGGAGTCCAGGTAGCCAGAGCCCAACAGCTCCAACACAAAAAACCTCCCCACAAGACCAGGCCCCTGGGAGCTAACAAGGCTGCATAATTAATGTGCTGGCCCAGAAGGGGTCACCCATGCATGAGATCAATAAGCTGATGAGTAAGTGGCATCATGGAAAACACAGGGCCTGGAAGGGGCCAAATGGAGCATCTCGTGCTTCATGCTCTTTATACCGGAAGAACTTTCCTATGATAATATTAACCACAATGTTGAGTAATAATAAAAATACCATTTCTACATGGCTCCCCACATGCCATCTTCTCTGTGAATTTACATATGTATACATTTTTTTCATTTAATCCATAAAACAGTCCATTTTATAGACGGGAAAACCGAGGATAGAGAGGTCAAAAAACATGCCTAAGGAAGCACAGGAGCACAGGGTAGAAATAGGGTGATAGTCTAAGTCTATTTGACTCAAAGGCTGTTCTCGGAAAACCCAGGCTATCCTGCCTGTACACTCTTTCACATTATATGCCACCTTCCACAATGAAGTTGCAATGGCCTTTGTCTGTCGGTATAGGACCCACCAGGAGAGGCTGGCAGGCTGTCTCTCAAGGGACCCCGCTGGATTCATTCATTCCTTGTGCCTCACAAACCCAAGGACTGAGGACCCTACAGTCAGGGGTGTTCAGAGAGACTGAGGCATACTGGCAAAACTTATGAAAGACAGGCACAATTGACAGAATGAACTCTCAATAAGTGTGTCCACTTACAATGATTATTGGAAAGGCCAAGAAGACCAGAGTGACTCTGCTGCCATGAACAGCACATTCATTCCTTGTCCGGAGCCAAATGACAATCGTCTTCCCATGAAACAGACATTTGTGGAACCTCTGCCCAGAGGTGAGCAAAAGCAAGTATAGCAAAAAGGTGGTTAGGTGAGCACATCACCATCTAAACTATGCTGAGCTTCTGTGGGTTCTAGGTGACAGAAAACCACTTGCATTTATTGAAGTAAAAAGGAGAGTTTCTTATATTAAAAAAATGGGGCTATCTCATAATATCCCTGGACAAGAATTAAACTGTGGTCTTGAGAGGGATAGAAGTTAAGAACAAGAAAAACAGAAACCATGAGATTCTCTTTCTCTCAAATATTATATACATATGTATGTGCATGTAGATATATCTATCTATCTACATCTATCTATCTATACACTCTGTAAATTTTAGTTGTTAGATATATAAATGACACATATATTTTTACATATCTGTTTCTCCTAATTGCTCTCTCTCCTCCCACAGTCTGTCAGATCACCTTTTCTCTATACATCAGCTTCACCCTTTTCTTGTGTAAGTCAGAATTCTTGCTTCACAGAAACTGATTCTGACTAAATTTAACAGAAAAAGAATTTATTGGAAGGCTATTAGGAAGGCCAAAGAACAAGACAAAAAGATGAAAATACAACAGGGACAAAGGGAAGCTCGACAGCCAGACACCACCAACATTCCACTGCAGACCAAGCCTGCTAAGGACGCCACTGCTGCCGCTCCTGCGAACCCCCATCTCAGCTTGTCCACCCTCCCCACGTGTTGGCACAAGATGCCACGTGAACACAGACTCTACATCACCCCTAGCAAGCTTGGGAGCTTTTGTTATGGAAATATACAATTGCATATAATATACACACATACTGCACACACACACACACACGATATAAACATACAGATAGATACATGTACACACACCCAAATAGAGAGAATGGTATAAGGAACTCCCACCACTAACTTAAATAATTCTCAGCTCACAGCCCATCCCCACAGCCCCAATAACATTTTGAAACAACTAACTTCATCCTATCATTGAACCCAAGGCTACGTCAACACTTGTCTCCAGAACAGGCTTACACAACCTTGGCATGACCCACATCTTGGGCCCCATCATTCTTTGCTGAGGGCGCTGTCCTGAGTATACTACGATGCTTAGCAGCACCCCTGGTCTCCATACATGAGGTGCAGAGAGCCTCTTCCTCACTTGTGCTTATGACCACCGAATACGTCCTAGACTTTGCCAAACATCTAGGGAGCAAAATTGCCCTTGATGGATACACACATAGATATGCCCGCAAAACTATCCTCACTCTTTAAAAATTTCAAAATAATTTCGCAATATCATGACATGTCAAGTCACAGTTCAAATTTAGCTGATTGGCGTGCCTGGGTGGCTCAGTGGGTTAAAGCCTGTGCCTTCGGCTCATGTCATGATCCCAGGGTCCTGGGATCGAGCCCCGCATCGGGCTCCCTGCACAGCGGGGCACCTGCTTCCTCCTCTCTCTCTGCCTTGCCCCTGCCTACTTGTGTTCTCTCTCTAAATAAGTAAAATCTTGGGGAAAAAAAAGAAATTTAGCTGATTATGTCATAAATATTTTGACTCTCTGTATTTGTTAAATCCTGAGTGAGGATAAGACCCATACCTTGCAATTGGTTAACAAGTGTCTCAAGCCTCTCTTAATAACAGGCCTCACTTTCTCTCTCCTCTTTCTTTACCCTTGCAATTTATTTTCCTAAGGCAACAGGCCCTGTAAGGGTGCCTGGGTGGCTCGGTTTGGCAAAGCATCCGACTCTTGGTTTCAGCTCAGGTCCTGATCTCAGGGTCCTGTGATCCGGCCTCTTGTTGGCAGAGAGCCCAATGTGAAGCTGGATCCCAGGACCCTGGGATCATGACCTGAGACAAAGGCAGAGCTTTAACCCACTGTGTCCCCAGGTGCACTTTTTATTTCTTGAATCAACCACCGACACCTACTACATGTCAGACATGGTCTGAGTTTTTTATTAACGTTAAATATCATTTCATCTTTACAATCATCTATGAAGTGGGATTATCATCACCCCCATTTCTTCCTTCAGGAAACTGAGACCTACAATGGTAGAATAACACGGCTCATAAGAGGCAGAGCTAGGATCAGCTTGGGCCTGGGCATCATGTTTTAAATCACTATGATTAGTCTCCAAGAACCTACAAAAAGTCCAAGTCCTCACCCCAAACCTTGGTTTTCCCCATCCTACAGTCCCCACGTGGCCCGAGATTCAAGGACATTCTCTCAGTTCCTGTAACAGTACACATCCTTCCCTGCTCTCACTGAACACCTTCCCACATCCGCCTTTTATTTCTTAGCCTTCTGGTCTCAGCTTCAACACTACTCAGTAAAGGATAAACTCTAACGCACGCTGTAGTTTTCAGCACTCAATGCAAAATAGTAATGATGAATTTCACGGATCATTATTTCCTTCCTGTCTTTTCCAACCAGTTGGGGAGTCCCTCACACATCCTGTCAGTCCTACTGATCATGCTTTCCAGTCACTGAAGGCCCACCACCCATCCAAAAGGCCATTCCCTCTACACACACACACAAACACACACACACACACACCCCTAATTGGCCCTATCTCAGGAGCACAGTGGAGATCCTGACAACCCCTAGTGGAATGTAACTATTCAAGAGGGAGAACCGAAACTTCTCCCTCATCAAAACTACAACTTACTCGCTTCACGTCGGGTTTTTACAAGGACTTTAGCCCCAAGAAGGCTGAATGTCCATGTGCCTGGTTCAGGCCGCATTCCCACTCCTCCTTTCTCACAACACACTTGAGATAATTAGCAACTCCATAAATGAAGCCCTGCTCTGGGCTCCTCACAGATGGGAAACGAGGGGCACAGGAACTGACAGATACCTTTTGTCAATCCAGTGTATTCATGAGACACAGGCTGCCTCCCAGCAAGGCCCCAGCCCCCCAAGGTACCTCTGCACAGAGAAGCATCTTCCCAGGGGCCGCTCAATCTGTCATCCTCTGCATCGACCTTGAAGAGGAAGTACAGGAGGTGAAAAAGAGCGTCCTCAGGCCAGTGGCCATGATCTGGAGGTTCTGCACCCACTGGGGCAAGGAAGCGGGATCCGGAGATGCCAGGCAAGAAGCAAGCCTCACAGAAGGCTGGAAAATGGGAGCTGGTCGCCCCGCACTCAGAAGAGGCATCTTGTTGACCCACCCCCCATAAGCTATCCTAACAATCCTCCCCCTCATTGGCGCCTGTGCCCACATGCTGATTGGACAGTTTCCCATCTCCCTAGGACTTTGGAAAGCATCAATAGATAGCTCTTTGGACCCCGCCCACACAACCCGGGGCTCCCAATCTCTCTCCTTCCCCATTCCCACCTAGTAGGGCCTGGGACACACCACCATCATCCTTCTCTGCTAATGGGGTTTCTGAGTTTGGCCTCTCTGACTTCCACAAGCTTTAGAAGGCTGTAGAGAGTACAAACCCAGCTTTCTCCCATTGGAGTTGCTTTAGTGCCCTTTTCAAAACACAGTTGGGCTTATTTGTGGGGACTATTCCTGGGTTCTTTGTTCTGCTCTGTTCTTTTTAAAAAAAATTTTTTTTGAAGATTTTATTTATTTACCTGACAGACAGAGATTACAAGTAGGCAGAGAGGCAGGCAGAGAGAGAGGAGGAAGCTGGCTCCCTGCTGAGGGGAGAGCCCAATGTGGGGCTCCATCCCAGGACTCTGAGATCATGACCTGAGCCAAAGGCAGAGGCTTTAATCCACTGAGCCACCCAGGTGCCCCTGTTCTGCTCGGTTCCATGTATCTGTCCTGCAAATAGCACACAGCCTTCCTTATTTTAACTACTAAGTTATGAAACTCTGTAGACTGTGTTCACACCTTAGTATTATTTTCAAATTAGTATTATTTCAAAATAGAGTAGTTTTGAAACTACTCTAATTCCTTTGTCCTTCCACATGCATTTTGGAATATTTTTGTCTATTTCAACAAAAACAAACAAAGCTGACAGGACTTTGATAGGAACTGCATTAACTCTATCAGTCTGGGGAGAATTGACATCTTTACAATGCTTAGTCTTCCAAATCACGAGCATGGTGCATTTCTCCATTTATTAATATCTTTGACTTCCTGTATCAGTGCTAAATAGCTTTCAGCATGGGGTGCCTGGACAGGCACTGTTAGATTTATCCCGAAGTAGTTTCTTTGTACTAGTAATTGTGAATGTGTGTTTGATTGTGGAGCCACATATTCATTGCTAGCTTAGAGGAATACAAGTTACTTTACATGAGGTAAGAATTACTTTTTCGTACCCTCTTATGGCCTAAGGCCTGAAATTAAGATTCTGTAATAAGGGCTGTCTTGACACCTGAAGATCAAGGAGGGACTCAAATGGCATCATGCATGTTCTCCTCTCCCTATCACAGGGGAGGTCTCTTAACCAAACACCCTTCTCATCATAGGGACCAGACATAGAGCCTACTGGTTTTGGGGGAGTAGTGTTCAATTCTCTAGAAGCCCGCTGAATTTTTCAAGGAAGCAACTCATACCCTCCCATGGGAACCAGGACTTGCCTGCCCTCTTGTTTCAACCAAGTCTGCCCTTCCAAGGCCCTGCTCCTTCTCTCTGTTCCCAAGTGCAATCTCTG
>NW_026741107.1:0-1631 GCF_022355385.1 Mustela nigripes
TGTCCAGTTTAATACCTTTCTCTTGGGATATCTGTCTACGGGTGAGTTGAGGTCGTTGCTCAGCTTGTGACAGATCACCCCACTTTGTACTGGGCGGCCTACACTATTGGAATGGCCTCTGGGACGTTGGAGGTTTCTCCTAATCTGTAGGGTTGTGGCCACTGGAATGGGAAGAATTTCCTTGGAGAGGGCAGGCACAGTCCTGAGGTGTGGCTCCAGGGGCCTCAGCCTGGAGGGTGTGTGGGACAGGGATGTCAAGATAGAAGTCTGAAAACACGGTTTGGGGATGTAGGTATGGCAGGCCCGATCTACAGACTATGAGGAGAATTTTTTGGTCTATGACCTAAGGGTGAGGCTTATGTCTCTGGATTTTTGTGTCAATAGTGGCTGTGGAATGTCGGGCTGGCCTCATGGGCCATGCAGGAGTCTTTCTCTCTGGGGATGGCCTGATCCCAAATGATTGCGGTCATTCTGTGGGTGGGAGTAATCCTTTCTGTGTTTACTTACCTCAAATGTCCCACCAAAGCGGGATTCCAGAGCAGAGCCCTGAGTGGTGGTGACTAGATGTCTCTACCTCTGGTTAAGATTGGGTGACTTGGGGCATGGCAGGCCCTATATGCGGGCTCATGGTCCAGCCACTGAGAGGCTTTACTTGAGGACAGGGCTCAAACAGAGGGTCCCTATGTGTGTTTGTGCCCACCGCAGCTCTTAACCATGGGCAGGGTCTCAGGGACCCTACACTACCCTCAGGGACCCTACTACTACTCCTGTAGGCCCTACAGGGCTCCTAAACTGAACTTTGGATAAGATGCCAACCACAAGATTCTGGCGAGAGGGAAGGAGGAGTTATGATTTCTGCATCACTTCACCCATGGGAAATGAGTTGAGATAAGGTCTAGGATTCTGTAGCCTGAAAACCAGGTTGGAAAGAGATGGCAACCTAAGGCCATGGCGGTTCAGATCTTCTCAGTGTACGGCAAGCTGTCTGGGTGTCGGTTGGGAATTCAGGCCTCAGGTTGTGTCAGACAGGGCATTAGTGCACAGGCTAGACTATATAATTGGTGTACAGTTGAGTGGCATGCAGGTTTATCCTCATTTGAGGTTTCTGGGTAGACCCGTAGGGCAACGTTCTTCTTCTAGATGGCCGGCAGAGTGCAGCACTGTGTCATCGGAAATCCCAAAATGGAGGGCCTGTGATCCAGGAGAGTGAGTACAGAAGTCTGAGAACACTAGCTATGCTTAGGTTTGGGGGTGAGGGCAGAGCAGGTACACTCTGAAGAGCTTAATCAAGATCTCGTGCATCTGAAGTCAAGGCGAAGATCAGCCGTTGGCTCAGGTTGGAGTTTCTTTACATGATCCGCCTTCATGAAGATTGGGGGCATCATGTGACCTTGGAAGCTTTCCATGATATGAGTTGTGAGGTGGTCCATGCACAAGGACTCCTGTAGGACAGTCGACACCTGTTGGATGGCTCAAGGATGTCCAATAAGGAACGACGCAAGAGCAAGATTCTAAGGGTTCTAAGTATCTCTAAGGAGAGATGCCTGGAAACCAAAGCAATACATCCGATAGGTGCCTATGGGCCTGTTCCTTCCTTTTTACCTCTGGGGACATCAGTCAACGGGTCTGAG
>NW_026741107.1:1731-5882 GCF_022355385.1 Mustela nigripes
CTGTTGGATGGCTCAAGGATGTCCCATAAGGAACGACGCAAGAGCAAGATTCTAAGGGTTCTAAGGATCTCTAAGGAGAGATGCCTGGAAACCAAAGCAATACAGCCGATAGGTGCCTATGGGCCTGTTCGTTCCTTTTTACCTCTGGGGACATCAGTCAACGGGTCTGAGTGCCGGTAGGTGCTCAGATGGGCCCAGATTGCCCCTGTTTGTCCTGGGAAGCCCCAAATATAGGGATGGCCTCAGGGACTTTGGAGGTTTATCCTATTAGTAGGGTTGTGGGCATTGGAATGGGCTAATAAAATTCCCTTGGAGAGGGCAAGCACAGTCGTCATGTTTGGCTCCAGGGGACTGAGCCTGTAGGGTGTGTAGGCCAGGGCTGTTTGGACAGTTGTCTGAAAACACTAACTCGGCTTGTGTTTCGGGTCATAGGTATGGCAGGACTGATCTACAGACCATGAGGAGAACTCATCGGGATATGAAAAAGGGGCGAGTGTGAGGCTCTTGCTCAAGTTTTTGTCTCTGGATATCGTGTCACCTAAGGTCGTGAAATTTCCGGAAGACTTCATGGGAAATGGACGAGTCTTAATCTCTGGGGGTTTGGCCCCGTCCAAAGAGTTTCCGGTCATTATGTGGGAAGGAAGAAGTCCGTTCTTCCGTTTTGTTGATTTGTTTTGTTTTCTTTTTCAACAGCAGGTGTCCCACCAAATGAGGGATTCCAGAGTAGAGACCAGGGGAGGGGCGACTGGACAACCAGAAAGCTGGTTAAAAATTGGGGCCTAGGGACATGTCAAGCCCATTATGACATCTAATGGTCCAGCCACTGAGAGGACGTTCTAGAGGACAGGAGTCACGCTGAGGGTCAAATGCGTGTTCATGCCGTCGTCGCACTCAAGAATTGGCGGGGCCTCAGGGTGAATGCTGGTTTCTCCTACACTGAACATGGACAACATGCCAACCACACGGTCTCTTGCCATGTGTAAGAAAGAGTTCTGATTTCTGCATCACAGTCACCCCTGGGCAGTGATTGGAGATAATGTCTAGGTTCTAAAGCCTGAAAACTGACGTAGGAAAGAGATGATGACCTAAGGCCATGGCGGGTCTGAAGTGCTAAGTGTGCAGTCCGCTCTCTGGGAGTTGGTCACGAGGTACGGGCTCAGGTTGTCAGACAGTTCATTAGTACCCAATTTAGACTATATATTTTGGGTGCCTTCAAGTGCCTTGTAAGTTCTTATCTGAAGAACTCTTCAGGATATTTAGAAAGAGTGAGTCTGAGGCACATGCTCAGGCTTTTGTCTCTGGATTTTGTATCCGCGATGGTCGTGGAATGTTGGGGAGGCCTCATGGGCCATGGATGAATCTTGCTCTCTGAGGATTTGGCCCGATACCAATTGTTTTTCTTCAATCTGTGGGATGGGAGGACTCCATTCATGTTTGTTACCTCAGGTGTCCCACCAAAAGAGGAATTCCAAAGCAGAGCTCTGGGGATGAGTGAAGGGACAAATCGAACTATGGTTAAAAATTGGGGCCTAGGGTCATGGCAAGCCCAATATGCTGTCTCTCCATCCAGCCACTGAGAGGCCTTACCTGAGGACTGGACTCAGGCTGAGGGTCACAATGTGTGTTTGTGACCAATGTGGCCCGTAAGCATGGGCGGGGCCTCATGGGCCACACTGGTTTCAATTACAATGAACCTTGGACATCATGCCAACCACTAGCTTTCTTGCCATGGGAAAAGAGTTCTGATTTCTGAAACATTTTCAAACCCGGGCCGTGATTGGGAATAACGTGTAGGTTCTGAAGCCTGAAAACCGAGGTTGAGAAGAGATGACGACCTAAGGCCATGTCGGGTCCGATGTGCTCAGTGTGCGGTCAGCTGTCTGGGTGAGGCCAGGAGGTCCAGGCTCAGGCAGTGACAGAAAGGGCATTAGTGCCCAGGTCAGCCTATATATTTGGGGCACAGCCAAATGGAGTGCAGGTTGATCCTCATTTGGGGTTTCTGGGTAGCCCCAGAGGGAAATGTTTTCTTCTGGAAGTCAGGCAGAGTGCTGCATTGTAGTTCTGGATTTTCAAACTGGAGGCCTGTGGGCCAGTAGTCTGAGGACGGAAGTCTGAGAACCCAAGCTAGGCCTAGGTTTCTGGGTGAGACCTGAATCGAGATCTCGTGCATCTGAAGTCATGGCGAGGATCAGAGGATCGCTCAGTTTGGACATTCTGTCCCTAATGGCTCCTTCTTGAAGGGGGGGTGGATCACGAGGCCAAGGATTTTTCCCACGATGGGAGTTGTGAGAAGCTCCCAACTGCAAAGATTCTTCTACAGGTCAATTGAGACCTGTTGGTTTGCTCCAGGCCAACGATTCCGAGCAGGGTTTTAAGTATGGAAGGCTGGGTAGCCCACCACGCATTCGAATTGTCTCCAAGCAACAAGACAGGTTAGATCTGCTGGATCTGGAGGAGCAACCGAGGTGGCTGAGTTGAAATGGACTCTCCCGTGGATGTGTCCTAATATGATTTTGTGTCTATGGGACCTTGGAATGAAGCGGTGGCACTGGGGCCCTGATGGGTTCTCCTAAAAAGAGGCTTTCACACACCTCCATCGTGCAAGTTTCCCATGTGTAGATGAGATTTGTTCTGATTGGTGAGTCAAGAAACAGCCATATGCTGTTATTGAAATCCAGGCCTTTGAGGAGAGATGCCTGGAAACCAAAGCAATGGATCCAATAGGTGCCTAGGTGCATATTCGGGCCTTTTTACCTCTGGGGACATCAGTCTATGGGTATGAGTGCCGGTAGGTGCTCAGATGGGCCCAGATTGCCCCTGTTTGTCCTGGGAAGCCACACATATTGGGATGGCCTCAGGGACTTTGGAGGTTTATCCTATTAGTAGGGTTGTGGCCATTGGAATGGACACACAAAATTCCCTTGGACAGGGCAAGCACAGTCGTCAGGTTTGGCTTCTAGGTCCTGAGACTGTCTGGTGTGTAGGCCAGGGCTGTTTGGACAGTTGTCTAAAAACACAAACTCGGCTTATGTTTCCGGTCATAGGTATGGCAGGACAGATCTACAGAACATGAGGAGAACTCTTCGGGATATGTGAAAAGGGCGAGCTTGAGGCTCTTGTTCAAGTTTTAGTCTCTGGATATCGTGTCACTCAAGGTTGTGAAATTTCCGAGGGACTTCATGGGAAATGGACTAGTCTTACTCTCTGGGGGTTTGGCCCCGTCCAAAGAGTTTGTGGTCATTCTGTGGGATGGAAGAAGTCCCTTGTTCTGTTGGTGTTGATTTGTTTTGTTTTATTTTAAAACCTCAGGTGTCCCACCAAATGAGGGATTCCAGAGTATAGACCTGGGGAGGGGCGACTGAAAAACCAGAAATCTGGTTAAAAATTGGGGCCTAGGGACATGTCAAGCCCATTATAACATCTAATGATCCAGCCACTGAGAGGACGTACTAGAGGACAAGACTCACGCTGAGGGTCACAATGCGTCTTTATGCCCTCGTCGCACTCAAGAATGGGCGGGGCCTCATTGTGAATGCTGGTTTCTCCTACACTGAACGTTGGAAAACATGCCAACCACAAAGTTTCTTGCCATGGGTAAGGAAGAGTTCTGATTTCTGCATCTCAGTCACCCCTGGGCAGTGATTGGAGATAAGGTCTACGTTCTGAACCCTGAAAACTGAGGTAGGGAAGAGATGATGACCTAAGGCCATGGCGGGTCTGATGTGCTCATTGTGCGGTCAGCTGTCTGGGTGTTGGTCACGAGGTCCGGGCACAGGTTGTCAGACAGTGCATTAATGCCCAGGTTAGACTATATATTTTGGGTGCATTCGAGTGCCGTGTAGGTTCTTATCTGAAGAACTCTTCAGGATAGGAAGAATGAGCGAGTCTGAGGCGCGAGCTCAGGCTTTTGTCTCTGGATTTTGTATCAGCAATGGCCGTGGAATGTTGGGGAGGCCTCATGGGCCATGGTTGAATCTTGCTCTCTGTGGACTTGGCCCGATCCCAATTGTTTTTCGTCAATCTGTCGGATGGGAGGACTGCTTTTAGGTTTGTTACCTCAGGTGTCCGACCAAAAGAGGAATTCCAAATCAGAGCCCTGGGGAAGAGTGAAGGGACAACCCGAACTATGGTTAAAAATTGGGGCCTAGGGG
>NW_026741108.1:0-5879 GCF_022355385.1 Mustela nigripes
AAAAAAAAAATGAAAAAGAAAAAATTAAATTAACTGCAAGACTAAAAAAAATCACAGGAAAAAAGCCATGAGTTCCGTGCTTGGCTTTCTCCTCCTCTGGAATTCTGCTGCTCTCCTTGGAATTGAAACCGCACTCCTTGGTAGGTGAACTAAGGATGTTAACCAATTTTTTTAAATAAAAAGACTCCATACATACACAATATTGAAAATCTACTTTCAAACAACTAAAGATTTGCTTCTTCTAAAGAAGTTGATCAATGGGCATTCATATATTCATTCAACTGTTTATTCACGAACATACATTTAGTGAGCACACTATATATGTGCCAACGACACTGTTGGCACAGGAATCATGGCTTTTGTAATTTAGAACTTTATAAAACAAAAGTAATAATCTATGACAGATTAATAGTTTATTTTTCAATTATAAATAAAATCTTTCCCCTTCCCCCAGAATCTAAACAAATATTAAGTTAATATAAGCAGACACTTCAAAGTATCTAATAAAACCATAGCTATTCATGATACTGTCAAAGGCACTGAATATCTAAAATTATCAAGGAATGATTAGTTCTATTCAGAATGGCCTATGGTTTGTATACTTACTATTATACGTATATTTTAAAATCAACAAATGATAGTATATGCATATTCAATTATATGAGAATACTCCACTATGGAACCAATTCTGAATAAACAACTTCTTCACACAAAAGTACATGAATAGGGGGCGTCTGGGTGGCTCAATGGGTTAAACCTCAGTGGGTTCAGGTCATGATCCCGGGGTCCTGGGATCGAGACCCACATCGGTCTCTCTGCTCAGCAGGGAGCATGCTTCCCATCCTCTCTCTCTGCCTGCCTCTCTCTCTCTGCCTGCCTCTCGGCCTACTTGTGATCTCTCTCTGTCAAATAAATTTTAAAAAAAAGTACATGAATAGGAGTACTAAGGACAATTACTATATAATCTTTAAAAGAATATAATACAATCAATAAGCTTTGTAACACTTGGAAATGTGAACAAAATTAAAACAAATAACCATGTCTATCGCTATTGGATCATTTCCAGGAGCATACAAATGTACTCTAAAAGCTCCCATCTTAGGGGCGCCTGGGTGGCTCAGTGGGTTAAGCCGCTGCCTTTGGCTCAGGTCATGATCTCAGGGTCCTGGGATCGAGCCCCACATCGGGCTCTCTGCTCAGCAGGGAGCCTGCTTCCCTTCCTCTCTCTCTGCCTGCCTCTCTGCCTACTTGTGATCTCTCGCTGTCAAATAAGTAAATAAAATCTTTAAAAAAAAAAAGCTCCCATCTTAAAATTAAAAAATAGAGAAAATTCCTTTGAACTCCACAGTCTTTTTCAGTTATCATCCATTTCTCTATTACCTTTCCCCATAAAAATTCTCTAAGGAGGGTCTCCTGGGTGACTCAGTGGGTTAAAGCCTCTGCTTTCAGCTCAGGTCATGATCCCAGGGTCCTGGGATCAAGCCCCACATCGGGCTCTCTGCTCAGCAGGGAGCCTGCTTCCCCCTCCTCTCTCTCTGCCTGCCTCTCTGCCTACTTGTGATCTCCATCTGTCAAATAAATAAATAAAACCTTAAAAAAATTCTCGAGGGAGTTCTTTATACTTATTGATTACAGTCCAGCATCCACGGTGACTGTTGAAACTGCTCCTTGTCAAAATCACTTGTCCTCATCTTAACCTTTCAAGCAATGTGTCTGATATACTTGAGTATTTCTTGTCTTCTCCTATCCCTACACTATAGCATTTTATTTCCATAAAAAGTAATCAGTGTTAAAATTCCTTCAGAGGAAAATAAAGAATTTGTAGATTTTACCTTCCTTCATCCTGATCCATTCCACTTGAAGTGCTGTCATCATTCATTTGTAGTGGACGAGAAGTTAGAGAAGGGGCTTTCTCAAACCTTGGTATAATCACAGATTCTTTTGATGTTTGTTTTTCTTTTTCCCCTTTCATTAATTCCTTTGTATCCAAAGCAGGATCACTATTTTTAAAAATCGAGTTAAAATATCCATTAAAAAGCCAATGTTTTCAGGTGCCAGGTGGCTCAGTTGGTTAAGCCACTGCCTTTGGCTCAGGTCATGATCCCAACGCCCCAGGATCAAGTCCCATATCAAGCTCTCAGTTCCACAGAGAGTCGGCTTCTCCCTATGACCATTCCCCCTCTCCTGCTCTCTCTTTCTCTCTCTCTCTCTCTCAAATAAACACTCAACCATTCTCTGGTACCATACGCAAAGATAAACTCAAAATGGATAAAAGACCTGAATGTAAGTCAGGAATCTATCAAAATCCTAGAGGAGAACATAGGCAGTAACCTCTTCGACATCGGCCACAGCAACTTCTTTCAAGACAGGTCTCCAAAGGCAAAGGAAACAAAAGCAAAAATGAACTTCATCATTTCACCAAAAATGGGACTTCATCAAAATCAAAACTTCTGCGCAGCAAAGGAAACAGCCAACAAAACAAAGAAACAACCCACAGATTGGGAGAAGATATTCACAAATGACACTACAGATAAAGGGCTGATTTCCAAGATCTATAAAGAACTCCTCAAACTTAACACACACAAGACAGATAATCACTTCAAAAAATGGGCAGAAGACATGAACAGACACTTCTCCAAAGAAAACATACAAATGGCTAACAGACACATGAAAAATGTTCATCATCACTAGCCATCAGGGAGATTCAAGCCAAAACCACATTGAGATACCACCTTATACCAGTTAAAAGGGCCAAAATCAACAAGACAGTAAACAATAAGTGTTGGAGAAGATGTGGAGAAAGGGAAACCCTGTTAAATTGTTGGTAGGAATGCAAGTTGGTGCAGCCAATTTTTGAGAACAGTGTGGAGATTCCTTAAGAAATTAAAAATAGAGCTTCCCTAGGACCCTGCAATTGCACTACTGGGTATTTACCCCAAAGATACAGATGTAGTGAAAAGAAGGGCCATCTGTACTCCAATGTTCATAGCAGCAATGGCCACAATCACCAAACTGTGGAAAAGAGCCAAAAAGCCCTTCAACAGATGAATGGATAAAGAAGATGTGGTCCATATATACGATGAAATATTACACCTCCATCAGAAAGGGTGAATACCCAATGTTTGTATCAACATGGACAGGACTGGAGGATATTATGCTGAGTGAAATAAGTCAAGCAGAGAGGGTCAATTATATGGTTTCACTTACTTGTGGAGCACAAGGAATAACATGAAGGACATTGGGAGATGGAGAGGAAAAATGAGTTGGAGGAAATCAGAGGGGGGACAAACCATGAGAGCAGTGGATTCTGAGAAATAAACTGAAGATTTTGGAGGGTTGGGGTGGGGGGTTGGTTGAGCCTGATGGTGGGTATTAAGGAGGGCACATATTGCATGGAGCACTGGGTGTGGTCCATAAACAATGAATCTTGTAGTACTGGAAAAAAATTAAATTTAAAAAAATCTTTTAAAAAAAATTTTAAAAAGCCAATGTTTTCAAATAATTTTACTGGCAAAGAATTTTAAAAAAACAATTTTTTGTAAAATTCTGCTATCCATCTCAATTCACTTATTACTTCACAGAACAGTTATCAAGTCCAGCCATATGTAAGAAAATACACATCCCTTGCTTCAAAGTCAGATAAATACACAATTACAATACAATGTCTTTGTGGTGACAAAATGGCTGTGGACCTCTTTGTAGGAGCTGTGGAACCAAGCACCATTAACAAGGGACCTAGGAAAATTCTTGTCTACCCATGCATCAGATAACAGGCACACTCACTAGAGTCCCAGCTGTGGACTCAGCAATACATACAGCCATACACTGGCTCCAGCCCCTTCCTCTCAACCACATCTAGGAGCCCCTGGAAAACACTGTCTTAGATAATCACCCATTGAAGAGAGGGTCTTTTTGGAAAACCAGATTTCATACAGTAAAGTTCCAGCACACCACCAGAGCAAAAAAAAAAAAAAAAAAAAAAAAAAAAAAAACAAACAAACAAACAAACAAAAAATCGGGTTTGGACACGTAGTCATTAAAGACTACTTCAAATGCAAAGACAGCAATGTAAAACTTCAAAGAATATAAAAAGTCAAGGAAATATGATACCATGAAATGATCACAATAATCTTCCAGTAATTGATCTCAAACACATGAAGATCAATAGTTTATCCAAAAAAGAGTTCAAAATAGCAGTTTTAAGGAAACTCAGTGAGCTACAAGAAAACACAAAAAGCCAATTCAGGGGCGCCTGGGTGGCTCAGTCTGTTAAGCGCCTGACCTTTGATTTTGTTTCAGGTCATGATCGCAAGGTCATGAGATCCACCCCTGCATCGGGCTTATGCTCAGTTCATAGTCTGCATGTCCCTCTCCCTCTGCTACTCGCCTGGCTCACACACATGCTCTAAAATAAATAAATAAATAAACAAACAAAATCTTTCAAAAAAAAAAAAAAGCCAGTTTAATAAAGTGAGAAAAATACTAGATGAACAAAATGAGAAGTTTAATGAAGAGTTGGAAGGGCACCTGGGTGGTTCAGTCAGTTAAGTGTCTGACTCTTGGTTTCAGCCCAGGTCATGACCTCAGGGTTGTGGGATCAAGCCCCAGGTCTGCTTGACATTCTCTCTCCCTCTCTCTATCCCTCCCCCAATTTGATCTCTTTCGCTTTCTCTCTCGAATAAATAAAATATGTACTTTTTAAAAAAAGAGCTGGAAATAGTTAAAAAAGAACTACAAAATTCTGGAGCTGAATAATACAGTGAATGAAATGAAAAAAAGCAATAGAAATCACTGACAGGGGGCACCTGGGTGGCTCAGTTGGTTAAGCGTCTGCCTTCAGCTCCCATCATGATTTCAGGGTCCTTGGATCCAGCCCGGCATCAGGCTCCCTGCTTCCCCCTCTTTCTCTGCCTGCCTCTCTGCCTACTTGTGATCTTTCTCTCTGTGTCAAACAAATAAAAATAAAATCTTTTAAAAAAGAGAGAAAAAAGAAAAGAAATCATTGAGATGAAAATGCATCCAAAAAAACTACTGTGAATTTAAAGTTTTTAAATTTTAAAACTTTCAAATTATCCAATCAGTGGAGAACAAAGAAAAAAGAAAGAAAAAGAGTGAGAAATGCCTATGTGACTACGGGATACCACTAAAAGAAACAACTTGTAAATTACTGCAGTACCGGAAGGAGAAGAGAGGGAGAAAAAGACATAAGGCTTAAAGAAGTCATGGGTAAGAACTCTCAAACTTGGAGAAACATTTGGAATCCAAGTTTTTGAAGCTCAGTCATCAAATAAATTCAACGTAAAGAGATTTTCTCCAAAACACATTATAATAAAACTGTTGAAAATAAAAATCAAAGAGAGAATCACAAAAGCAGCAAGAGAAAAGAATCCTGTCACCTACAAGTGAACCCCCATAAGGCTATTAGCAATTTCTCAGCAGAAACCTTACATACCAGGAGAAGAATGGGAGTGTATCTTCCAAAATGCTGAGAGAGGGGTATCTGGGTGGCTCAGTGGGCTGGGCCTCTGCCTTCAGCTCAGGTCATGATCTCAGGGTCCTGGGATTAAGCCCACATTGGGCTCTCTGCTCAGTGGGGAGCGTCCTTCCCCCGCTCTCTAGGCCTCCTGTTCTGCCTACTTGTGATCTCTTTCTCTTTGTCAAATAAATAAATCAAATCGTTAAAAAATAATGCTGAGAGAAAAGAACTGCCAACCAAGAATACTTTACTGAGCAAAATTATCCTACAGAAATCAAATCAAATCTGTAAGTTTGATAAATGTTAACAGAATGAAAAAAAAAATTATATGATCATCTCAATATATGCAGAAAAAACATTTGACAAAATTCAACATCTTTTCATGATAAACACTCTCAATAAA
>NW_026741109.1:0-5879 GCF_022355385.1 Mustela nigripes
CTTTAGTTAGGTTTATTCTTAGGTATCTTATGGTTTTGGGTGCAATTGTAAATGGGATTGGCTTCCTAATTTCTCTTTCTTCTGTCTTGTTTTTGGTGTAGAGAAATGCAACTGATTTCTGTGCATTGGTTTTATATCCTGACACTTTACCGAATTCCTGTAAAAGTTCTAGCAGATTTGTAGGGGAGTCTTTTGGGTTTTCCACATAAAGTATTGTATCATCTGCAAAGAGAGAGAATTTGACTTCTTCTTTGCCAATTAGGATGCCTTTAATTTCTTTTGTTGTCTGATGGCTGAGGCTAGGACTTCTAGCACCATGTTGAATAGTATTGGTGATAATGGACATCCCTGCTGTGTTCATGACCTTAGCAGAAAAGCTCTGTTTTGTTCCATTGAGAATGATATATGCTATGGGTTTTTCATAGATGGCTTTGATGATATTGAGGCTTGTGCTCTCTATCCCTACACTTTAAAGAATTTTGATCAGGAAGGAAGGAGTTTTGATCAGGAAGTACTTTGTCAAATACTTTTTCAGCATCTATTGAGAATATCATATGGTTCTTGTTCTTTCTTTTTTTTTTTTTTTTTTTTAATTTTTTATTTTTTATAAACATATATTTTTATCCCCAGGGGTACAGGTCTGTGAATCACCAGGTTTACACACTTCACAGCACTCACCAAATCACATACCCTCCCCAATGTCCATAATCCCACCCCCCTCTCCCAAACCCCCTCCCCCCGGCAACCCTCATTTATTGATGTATTGTACCAGATTGGTTGATTCGAGGATGTTGAACCAACCTTGTAGCCCTGGAATAAATCCCACTTGGTCGTTGTGAATAATCCTTTTAATGTACTGTTGGATCCTATTGGCTAGTATTTTGGTGAGAATTTTCACATCTGTGTTCATCAAGGATATTGGTCTGTAATTCTCCTTTTTGATGGGATCCTTGTCTGGTTTGCGGATCAAGGTGATCCTGGCCTCATAAAATGAGTTTGGAAGTTTCCCTTTCATTTCTATTTTTTGGAACAGTTTCAGGAGAATAGGAATTTATTCTTCTTTAAATGTTTGGTAGGATTCCCCTGGCAAGCTGTCTGGACCTGGGCTCTTTTTTTGTTAGGATTTTTGATGACTACTTCAATCTCCTTACTTGTTATAAGTCTGCTTAGCTTTTCCATTTCTTCCTGGCTCAGTTTTGGTAGTTTATATGTCTCTAGAAATGCATCCATTTCTTCCTGATTGTCAAATTTGCTGGCATATAGTTGCTTATAATATGTTCTTATAATTGTATTTCTTTGGTCTTGGTTATGATCTCTCCTCTTTCATTCATGATTTTATTTATTTGGGTCCTTTCTCTTTTCTTTTTGATAAGTCTGGCCAGGGGTTTATCAATCTTATTAATTCTTTTGAAGAGCCAGCTCCTAGTTTCATTTATTTGCTCTATTGTTTTTTGATTTCTATTTCATTGATTTCTTCTCTGATCTTTATTATTTCTCTTCTCCTGCTGGCTTTAGGTTTTCTTTGTTGTTCTTTCTCCAGCTACTTTAGATGTAGGGCTAGGTTGTGTATTTGAGACCTTTCTTGTTTCTTGAGAAAGGCTTGTATCACTATATGTTTTCCTCTCAGGACTGCCTTTGCTGTGTCCCACATATTTTGAGCAGTTGTGTTTTCATTATCATTTGTTTCCATGAAGTTTTTCAATTCATCTTATTTTCCTGATTGACCCATTCAATCTTTAGAAGGATGTTCTTTATTCTCCATGTATTTGGGTTCTTTCCAAATTTCCTCTTGTGATTGAATTCTAGCTTCAGAGCATTGTGGTCTGGAAATATGTAGGGAATGATCCCAATCTCTTGATACTGGTTGAGACCTGATTTATGACTCAGGATGTGATCAATTCTGGAGAATATTCCATGTTTCCTAGAGAAGAATGTGTATTCTGTTGCTTTGAGATGGAATGCTCTGAATGTATCTGTGATATCCATCTTGTCCAGTGTGTCATTTAGAACCTTTATTTCCTTGTTGATCTTTTGCTTCGATCATCTGTCCATTTCAGTGAGTGGTGTGTTAACGTCCCCTACTATTGTTGTATTATTTTTTGATGTGTTTCTTTGATTTTGTTATTAATCGGTTTATATAGTTGGCTGCTCCCATGTTAGGGGCATAGATATTTAAAATTGTTAGATCTTCTTGTTGGGCAGACCCTTTGAGTATGATATAGTGTCCTTCCTCATCTCTTATTATAGTCTTTGGCTTAAAATCTAATTGATCTGATATAAGGATTGCCACCCCAGATTTCTTCTGATGTCCCTTAGCATGGTAAATTGTGTTCAAGCCTCTCACTTTAAATCTGGAGGTGTCTTTGCATCTAAATGAGTTTCTTGTAGACAGCATGTTGATGGGTTTTGGTTTTTTTATCCATTCTGAGACCCTGTGTCTTTTTATTGGGGCATTTAGCCCATTTACATTCAGGGTAACTATTGAGAGATGAATTTAGTTCCATTGTATTGCCTATAAGGTGACTATTACTGTATATTGTCTCTGTTCCTTTCTAGTCCTTTCTGGTCTACTACTTTTAGGCTCTCTCTTTGCTTAGAGGACCCCTTTCAATATTTCCTGTAGAGCTGGTTTGGTGTTTATAAATTCTTTCAGATTTTGTTTGTCCTGGAAGCTTTTTCTCTCTCCTTCTATTTTCAATGATAGCCTAGCTGGATATAGTATTCTTGGCTGCATGTTTTTCTCGTTTAGTGCTCCTAATATATCTTGCCAGATCCTTCTGGCCTGCTGGGTCTCTGTGGATAAGTCTGCTACCCCTCTGATATTTCTACCATTGTATGTTACAGACTTCTTGTACCGGGCTGCTTTCAGGATTTTCTCTTTGTCACTAAGACTTGTTAATTTTACTATTAGATGACGGGTTGTGGATCTATTCTTATTGAGTTTGAGGGGGATTCTCTGCACTTCCTGCATTTTGATGCTTGTTCCCCTTCCCATATTAGGTTAATTCTCTCCAATAATTCTCTCCAATGTACCTTCTGCTCCCCTCTCTCTTTCTTCTTCTTCTGGAATCCCAATTATTCTAATGTTGTTTCATCTTATGGTACCACTTATCTCTCAAATTCTCCCCTCATGGTCCAGTAGTTGTTTGTCTCTCTTTTGCTCAGCTTCTTTATTCCCTGTCATTTGGTCTTCTATATCACTAATTCTCTCTTCTTCCTCATTTATCCTAGTAGTGAGAGCCTCCATATTTGATTGCACTTCATTAATAGCTTTTTTTATTTCAACTTGGTTAGATTTTAATTCTTTTATTTCTCCAGAAATGGCTTTTATTTCTCCAGACAGGGTTTCTCTAATATCTTCCATGTCTTCTTTGAGCCTGGCTAGCACCTTGAGGATCATCATTCTGAGCTCTAGATCTGACATATTACCAATGTCCATATTGATTAGGTCCCTAGCCTTTGGTACTGCCTCTTGTTCTTTTTTTGGGGGGTGAGTTTTTCTTCCTTGTCATTTTATTCAGATAAGAATATATGAAGGAGTGAATAAAATACTAAAAGGGTGGCAAGGACCCCAGGAAAATTAGGTTTAACCAAATCAGAAGGGACCCCAAATTGTGGGGAGAAGAAAGGGGCTAAAAAGAAGTTCAGCAAAAAAAAAATTAAAAAAGAAAAAAATAAAGAAAAAAATATATATTAGACTGCTGAATAGCCCATTTTAATCTTTAAAATCAAGTTAAATATTTTTTTCTATAGATTTTGTTTAGAATTATTGTTGTCCCCTTTCCAACAGTGTTTTAATATTTGGCAGGCTCTGAGGATAGCACAACACAATGATAACTGGATAGATGAAAGACAGAATTCTTTTTTACTTAAAACTCCAAAAGTGAAAAGGTGGCTACAGAGGGCTGCCCAGGGTATTGACCCTGGAGAAATGGTAGCAGCAAGCTGGAACTGTAGAAAAGCAGCTTCTATGTGGCAGGCTGAGTGGTTAGTTAAATTTCATGGGTTTCATGGGTATTGTAAATAATTCTGTGGGCCCATGGAAGAAGTGGATGCCTCTGGATATTTGGCACTTGACAATAAGTGTAGTAATTTAGGAGGGTTAGATCCAGATAAGGGAAAGGGTTGGACTTAGTGAACTGTCCTTGAAGGGGAATGGAGAATTTTTAGTCATGATTCTTAACTGGGACAAAATAGAACTTGTGAAATATATTTCAAACAGGTAATGAAGCGACTACAACATTTCCCCTGCCTTGTTTCACTTTTATTTGTTGAACATTATTAATGTTTTTACATATTTTGCATCTGTATTCACAATGTCAATCTATGGATAATTCAATATGGGAGGCTGTGGGTGAGTCAATAAGGGATAGAAAATCAAATGATAAGGGCCACACAGGGGGTTTAACTGTTTCTTATATTTGCCGAATTTACATGCCATAAGAAATGACTTTGTAAAGGCGTAAGTCTTTCTATTTTTTAGTTCATTTAAAATATATTTTGTAAAGCCAGGCACATTTATAGCATAAAATCCAGTAACCTGGTTTAAGAAAAAATAAAATTATTGAATGAGGTTATTTAAACAGTAAAATCTTTTCACTTATGTCATGTTACCAGTAGCACAAATTACAAAGATTTTCTCCTATGTTTTCTTTTCTTTTTATAGTTTTGTGTTTTACACTTACATGATGATTCACTTTAGTTCTGTATATCTCTATCTATGTGGATTTAAAAATTTTTGTAATGTTATGTTAGTCACCATACAGTACTTCATTAGTTTTTTTTTTCCATCTTGGACCTCATAGATATATACAGAACATTCCACCCTAAAACAACAGAATACTCATTCTTCTCAAGTGCACATGGAACCTTCTCCAGAATAGACCACATACTGGGTCACAAATCAGGACTCAACTGATACCAAAAGACTGAGATAATTCCCTGCATATTCTCAGATCACAATGCTTTGAAACTGGAGCGCAATCATAAGGAAAAGTTCCGAAGGAACTCAACACCTGGAAGCTAAAGACCACCTTGCTTAAGAATGCTTGGATCAACCAGGAGATCAAAGAAGAACTGAAACAATTCATGGAAACCAATGACAATGAAGACACTTAAGCCCAAAACCTATGGGATACAGCAAAGGCGGTCCTAAGGGGTAAATACATAGCCATCCAAGCCTCCCTCAAAAAAATTGAAAAATCCAGAATACACCAGCTGTCTCTACACCTTAAAGAACTGGAGAATCAACAACAAATCAAACCAACTCCACACATAGGAAGGGAAATCATCAATATTAGAGCTGAGATCAATGAGGTAGAAACCAGAGATACAGTAGAACGTATCAATAAAACTAGAGGCTGGTTTTTGGAAAGAATCAATAAGATCGATAAATCACTGCCCACACTAATCCAAAAGAAAAGAGAGAAAAACAAATTCATAAAATTATGAATGAAAAGGGAGAGATCACAACTAACATCAAGGAAGTAGAAACAATCATCAGAAGTTATGATCAACAGTTATATGTCAATAAGTTTAGCAGCCTAGATGAAATGGATGCATTCCTGGAAAACTATAAACTACCAAAATTGAACCAGGAAGAAATCGACAACCTGAATAGACTGATATCTAATAACGATATTGAAGCAGTGATCAAAAACCTCCAAAAAAACAAGAGCCCAGGACCTAACGGATTCCCCAGGGAATTCTACCAGACCTTCAAAGAAGAAATAACACCTATTCTCCTGAAGCTGTTTCAAAACATTGAAGCAGAAGGAAAACTTCCAGACTCTTTCTATGAAGCCAGCATTACCCTGATCCCCAAACCAGGCAAAGACCCTACCAAAAAGGAGAATTTTAGACCAATATCACTGATGAAT
>NW_026741110.1:0-5876 GCF_022355385.1 Mustela nigripes
CCAGAGGCCGCACGGCGCCGGCCTCTGCTCCGGGTTGAAGCGCGGTCCTCCTCCTGGAAGAGGACGTGCTGTTCACCCGAAGCATCAGCACGTCGCCCAGTTCTTTGTCTTCGAGTTCGCGGTGTTAGGACACAGCCGTCTGCTTCGGAAGAGCCGGCGCGAAGAGCTCCGGCGCTGGCGACTCACCGGAAACTAGCCTTTTAGAGAAAAACAGCAGAACAAAAGCCCAGTCGAATCTTGCAATTACCACAGTCTCCTCCAGGACACAAGTCAACTAATGGTGCCAGAGCCAAGCAGAGTCCGGCTTAAATAGTGACGACGGTTCCACAGCCAAGACCCCGGCTCTTGTCTCCACCCCAGATCACAGCAGCTCCGTCCTCTGCGCTTTCTGTGGGGGTGGAAGCCAGCTTGTCCGTGCAGTTCCGACCACACAGCAACTTACGCACAGACTGTGCCATCATGGCTTTGTGGTAGGACCGGATCAGCCCATCTATAGCTTCCAGATGATAAGCTGACATAAAATGTGTTCAGAAACCTGGACTGTCATGATTAAGAATTACAAGAATTTAGCCTACAGAACATTTCAGAAATAAGCCCTCCTTTTGTATCTGTCGACCTGGAAGGGGACCTGTCTTGCAGATGCTTTCACCACAGAAACTCCCACAGGGGCACAACCCCACAGGTGTGCCTTCTGGATAAGCACCCACCCCTCCCAGTGCAGGAGGAAGACCCTCATCCTGGGCAGCTTGGCTTCCACCATGGAGCGGTTCCCAGGGCAGGACCATGGCTCCTTTGGCTGGGCTTCATGTCCACAAACACTGTCTGTATTGTCTGTCTGTCTGTCTGTCTGTATTCTGGTTTTCATCTCCAGTCGAGGTTACCAGCCAACCACAGAAATATCTTCTAGAGACTGAACGGGGACCTCGTCCTCACCAACCAGACATCTGTGTCCCAGGACTGGCCCAGAATGCCAGCTCACACTCGGGATCCGCGCACTGTTTTCACTCTGTAATTACCTTGTGAACATCACAATTATATACAGATTCATGTGCAAGTGTTCATTTAAACATATCCCAGCATTTGTACTCTTGTTTTGGCATCAACAACTTTTTGGTTATTATATTGTAGCTATAAAATAATGGAAGCGACCTGGTCTCCTTGAGCTTCAGGAACGCGTCCGTTCCCTCCACTCCTCTCCTGCCCGGCCTCCGCGCCCTGTGCTCTTAGTCAGCATGTGCTCTGGGTGTTCCCAGCAGGGGAAAGAAGCGACCAATGGAAGGACCCTTCGAAGGAGCCTCACCTGGAGGAGGAACCCGTCCTGATCCTGGCTCGTGGCTGGGCTGAATGAACCACGCCGTGCTGGCTGAGGCACCATCAGAGTCTTGGTAGGCGACAGCGGCTTCACGGCGAAGACGGCCTCTGAGATGGCTCCTGCAGGACTAAGGGATTTCCAGTGAGAATAGCATTCTGGAAGTCAAGCATTCTGTCACCTGCTGCCACATTGCTACCGGGAAACCCAGGACTTCAGTAGACTGGAAGCGCCCTGTGTTTCTGATGACTTTAGTTGAAAGCCCGTGCCCCGAAATAAACTGAAGGCTTTTTCACAGACTGTCTTAGGCCAAGCTGTGACCAGCACAGGGCAAGCTTCTTTTTTCCCATTAGCTGCTCTGCAGGGGTGACCAGAGTCCTCATGGGGTCCCCAGCCATGCCCTTGATGGGGGACCCCTCTGCCCGAGGTCCTGTGAGGTGGGGAGAACAGCTGCTGGCCCGGTCAGGCTGCAAGGATCAGCACCATTGCCTTGCAAGCAGAGCTCTGTCCTGCAGGGCTCCCACACTCAGTTTCTCCCTGCACTGGCAGAGCCCACGGGAAAATCATTCCATTGTGAGGACACTGTGTGACTTGGTGGCCAGGGTGACCACGTGCGTGTGTGCTGGCCACACTGTGGTCTGAGGAGAGCTGCCAGGGCCAGGTCAGGCAGAAGGGATGCCTGGGACAGATTGCCAACAGGGGCAACTTTATAAGATGCAGGCAGGGGCAGAGGAGGGGCCGGGTTCTGGACTTCTTCTAGAAGACTGTGAATCCTCCGCTTTTTTGGGGATGGTGCACACAGCACAGGTCCTGTGGCAAATGTGCCCCTGCACCTGCAGCCAAACTGTGAGCAGACACTTCCAGGGGACCTGCCCATCTCCACAGAGGGGTGTGCCCTGGGCAGGAGCTTGACCTCAAGCAGGAGCAGTCACCGAGACTGCCAGCACTCCAGACCGCCTCTCTCTTTTCAGACTCATTACCTTTAGTTCTTTTGCTGACTTGGAGAGGTCACACTGATTAGCTTTAACTTTATATGAGAAAATCCAGCTAGAAGTTACAAGGCTGGCCCAAAGTTGTGCCAACAGGGAGTGGCAAAGCCAGGGCCCACGTGTTCATCTGCTCTTTGATTTACTGGCTCAGGTACTCACTTAACAAAGCTGAAGAGCCGGGGCGCCTGGGTGGCTCAGTGGGTTAAGCCGCTGCCTTCGGCTCAGGTCATGATCTCAGAGTCCTGGGATCGAGTCCCGCATCGGGCTCTCTGCTCAGCGGGGAGCCTGCTTCCCTCTCTCTCTCTGTCTGCCTCTCCATCTACTTGTGATTTCTCTGTCAAATAAATAAATAAAATCTTAAAAACAAACAAACAAAAAAAAACCAAAAAAACAAAGCTGAAGAGCCTACTGTGTTCTCAGCATTGTTCCTCACCCCACAAGCACAGTAGGGCCAGCAGACAGTAGTGTGAGCAAGTCTGCAGCTTAGGCCAGCTGCGCGGGCTGCAGAGAGACACTCGGGATTTATCAGTCTTTAGATTATCTTCAGGGCCACAAAGCTGGATGAGATTTCTGAGAGAATGAATGTCAATAAAATAGAAAGAAGAAGAAATCACAAACCTGAGCCCTTGGCCCTCTGAGTCCTAGAGTTCAGGGACACAGGGAGAAAGCAGCACAAAAAAAAATAGGACGAGTGACCAGTATGGGAGAGAGAAGCTAAGAGAAGTGTCCTAGATCCAAGGGCACTTGGATTCCAAGTCAGGGAAGAGTGTCCAAGAAGAGACTATACTCTTCAGCCCAGATGGGGCTGGCCATTCTAGGAAGGCTTGGGGAGCCATGTTGGACTCAGTAATGTAGAGGTCAGTGTGACCTTGACTAGATCAGCTTCAAGGGAAGTGCCTGGGTCAGGTTCAAGAATGGTGAGAAACAACAACCAACTGTTCCTCTGTCGCTTTTGCTGTCGAGGAAAAGAGAAATAAGGACTTGGGACAGGAGCGGCAGGGGATGTGACGAGACAAGAGGAGAAAGGGACACACGTTTGACTTCTTGTCTGTGTCCTCCCCAGGTCTGAAGAGGAAAAACATTCAGAGAGGGAGGAGGACTTTCCAGGGGGTGAGAGAGGAGGGCCGAGGGGCTGTCCTGACAGGCTCATGGACGTTTTGTCTGCCATATCTGGAGGGAAGACAGGTTGGGCCCATGCCGTTGAGCTCAGCTTTGACAATGTTTAATCTGATTATTTTCTATTTTCTTAGAACTCAAGCAGTTTAATTCTGAAGGAGTTTGTCTTTCAAGACCAGCTGATGGATGGTCCTAATTTGGTTTTCCTTTAGAAAGCTTATTGCAAGGTTGTCCATGATTTGGCCATAATTTAAAACTTTCCAGAACATCAAGGTCATCAGTGATTCAGTGAGACAATGGGATTGTGTTGTGACACATGAAAGTTTATGGCATGCAACTACATAACACTTTGTTATTTTAATAAGGGAGAAGGCGGTGGCCTGTCGCATGATTAAATCAGCAAGGAAATGGGATTTCTAACTATCTGATATTTACTCCTTCACACTCCGATGTGACAGCCCCATTTTTCACTCAAATAATGAATGATTGTATACAAGTCTAGATTCTCCAGAGAAACAGAACCAATCCAATACGTAGAAAGAGATTTATTCTAAGAAATTGGCTCATGCTATTAGGGAGGCTAAGAAGTCCTAAGATCTGCAGTCAGCGGGCTGGAGACCCCAGAGAGCAGACAGTATGGTCGGGTCCCAGCCTGAAGCCGATGACATGAGTTCCAGTCCGAGCCCAAACTCAAAGGCAGGATGAGGGTGGCATCCAGCTGAAGGCAGGCAGGCAGAGGAAGCAAGTTCTCTCCTCCCCCAGATTTTGTTTGTCTATGCAAGCTTCAGATTGGAGAATGCACACCCACACTGGAGAGGCTAGTGTGCTCTAGAGGTCCCACGCTAATCTCACCCAAAAGCAAACCCCAGAGCACCCAGAATGAGAGTCACCCCCAAACCTGGGCACCCTGTGGCCAAGCCAAACTGACACAAGAGCATCCCAGATGAGTACTTATGAAAATAAATAGGAAGTGCTCACTTTAGAGAAACGGGTGTCACTTATTAGGCAGCAAAACCATCCAAGGTATGGAAAATAGTGAGAAAATGGTTAGTAGAAAATCCTAACAGGGAACAGTTGTGGCTCACGTTTGGTGTGTGCAGACATATTATACAGAAGAAACAACAGAAGGGGAACCTCTGGAAATTAAGACAAGAAGATCTCATGTTGGGAAATACATTAGTTTGCTAGGGCTGGCATAACAAATTACCAGGTTGGGCGATTTGAATGACCAAACTTTTTTTCTTACAGATTTGAAGGCTGAAATTTCATGGTCAAAGTGTTGGCAGGTTTGGTTTCCTCCAAGGCTGTGAGGGGAGGGTCTACTCCAGGCCTCTCTCCTTGGCATGTCTGTGACCCCTCTTCACTCTGTGTCCTCACACACATGTCCCCTGTCCATGCGTGTCCCACAGTCCCTGTTTGTCCAAACTTCCACTTCTTACAAGGAAACCAGGTGGATGGACAACAGCTCCCACAATGGCCTCTTTTATCAAATATTTAAAGGTATCATCTCCAAGCACAACCCCATTCTGCAGTACTTGGGGTTAAGACTTCAACATATAAATATTTGGGGGGGAATATGGTTCAGCCCATAACAGGAAGTGTATTGACCCTCTGGGGTTCTTAATTTTTTGATAGGATTTTTTTTTTTAAAGACAGCCAGCAGGACGTAGAATGCACCCATGAGCAGTGAGGGGGCAGGGATAGAGAAAATCTGAAGCAGGCTCCACACCCAGCACAGAGCCCGACATGGGGCTCGATCTTACCTGGGATCACAACTTGAGCTGAAGTCAGGAGTCAGACACTCAACCTTTGAGCCACCAGGGGCCCCGGATAGGGACTTCTCTGGAGGCTACTTCCCAATGACCTCTACCTCATAGTTAGGAAATGTACAGTTTATGACATCGAGATACTCTTCTTGCGTTTCTGTCTCCCTCAGCCCTTAGTCTCACCCTGGGAATGAGGAGAATGGTCCCTGGTCGGCGATGGCAGAGCTCCTCGCTGCGTGTCACTACATGTGGCAGCTGTTAAATATGTCCATGCAAGGTTGACACTCTAAAGGCGATGAGTTGACACTCATCCCTCAAGGTCCTGAGACCTTGAGCGTGGGCTGGGCTTACTGCCTCACTTCAAACCAACAGAGAATGGCAGAGACAACAGTGCTGCATCGAGTCACGAGGCGCTGCTGCGTCTCCTTTTCTGTCCTCCCTCACCCACTCCGAGGCCCTGTGGATGTTGTTTCGGAAGATGACTCGAGGTTGTTGTGGAGGTGGGGGAGGGACGTGTTGTCGCAAATGTCACATGGAAACCAACACCCGGCTGCTGGCTTCGGGGACACGCGCTGACCACTGATCTGGCAAGAGCCGTTCTCGTGGGGCACCGGAAGACTGACTGGAGTGGGTTTAAGACAACGAGGTCGGAGCAGATCTGGAGACAGCTGGTACAGACCACTCTTTCGAGAAACT